>NC_136493.1:77235244-77302744 GCF_053919585.1 Euprymna scolopes | reverse complement strand
GGTTAAGGCTATGTCATTTTGTTACCAAATGGCTGCCAAAATCAATTTAATTAGAAGGGTTTTATCAGTTACTTCTGGTGCTGTTCAAGGTAGCAGTAATTTCCAAATAACTTCTATTATCACAGTCAGTAAATTAGGTGACTAAAATAGGATTTATCCATGCTTTGACAATGCCTTATTCACTGTAATTAATTTAGGAGGCTAAAATAGGATGAGGGATTAGAGATGGACAAATAAAGAGGAAGATATATAGATAGGAAAGAGAAAGTGAGAGGAAAAAAGAGAAAGAGAAGGAGATAGAGAGGTAAAGGGATTTATAGATAAACAGAGAGCGTGGGAGAGTTAGAAACAGAGAGGGATGAGACAGAGGAAAGGAGAGAGATAGAGGGAGAGAGAAAGGTGCCCAAAGAGAGCTGGAGAGGGTGATATAGAGAGAAAGATAGATTAAGAGAGGGAAAGGGAGAGATGGATAGAGAGAGATATTAAGAGAGGAAGAGAGAAGGGGGAGAGAAACAGAAGTTTTTTTTTCCTCGATCAGAAGAGAAGAAATCTTTCGAGACTGAGGCAATTTTAATTTTTTGTTACTACCCAGAGTACCCCCTTTTTGGGGGGGAGAGGTCTAGATTTTCCTCACATTAGAAACCGACCGGGTTATCTGTACTTTCACCTAACAAATTAATAAAAGAAAAAGATATTATAAAATTTGAATTTAACATGAAAATACTATTTTAAAAATAGCACGATAACATAAGTGCATAAGTGTCACTTTAGGTACTCCTTGGGCGTTGAGTTCAATGGCGACCAGCACAATTATTTAATGGTCGCTCCCTTACCCCCCCCTGGTCAAGGCTAATGCATGCGCACGTAACATTTTTTTATTTACTGACGTTGGCTTAGTAACTAAACGATTTATTGATAATTTCGTAACCCTTAAACGCATGCCGGAAGATTTAAATTGGTTCATTATTGTTGTAATGAAAAAAAAAAGGTTTCACTCAACACAAAACCAAAAACACATATTAATGATAAATGATTTATTATTCTATTCATTGAAATTTAATAATTTTTAAATAAAAAAAGTAAAAAAAGTTAATAAAAATATAGTTGTTTATGTGCGCATGTAAAAATGTTTGTAAAAATGAGAAATTATTTTACTCATTTAAAAACTTGTTTTTTTTGTGTTTTATTTTTAGATTAGGTCCACCTTATAATCACCCCCAACCTTCTCATCTTAAGAACAGCTTCCGGAATAAACACCACTTTTGGAGAGGGGAACTATTTGCAAAATTTAACTGATATTTGTTGTCAGCATACCCACAAATACTATAAAAAAGGAGGGGTTCAGTGCCCGTTACAGAGAAGTAGATTTATTTATCAATAAAAGCTGCGGAGAAGTAAATTTATTTATCAATAAAAGTCGTCATTTAAAAAAGAAAATTGTGGAGGTGAACCTAAATGTAAATATTTACTTAAAAAATTATCCCGAAGTTTATTACAAAAACGTTTTGTTTTCGCACTATTCAACAATTTGTTCATCCGCGCATGTAAATTAAAAAATATTTGCAAAAAATGAGAAGTCATCAGTAAATGATTTAGTTTTTTTCAAATTTATTTATTATTTTTTTTTAATTAGGTCCACCTCCACAAATGTTAAGAACGGCTTTCAGAATAAACAACCTCAACCTCTCCATGTTAACAACGGATTTCGGAATAAACACCATTGGGGGGATATTTACAAAATTTAACTGATATTTGTTGTCAATATACCCATCCGCAAATACTATTTAAAAAAAGTCGATAAAAGTCGTCATTTAAAAAGAAATTTAAAATCAACTGTTTGTAAAAGTGAGAAATTATTAATAAATGTCTAGTAACAGTTTTCGGTGCTAATGCAGAGAATGATTCGCGATATTTTTTAAATCGTATTTCCACGTTTAATTAAAGTTTTATGATACGTTTTTTTATTCAATTGCAAGGTTAAAGTACAGAGTAGGTACAAAACACCCTCCCCTCCCCGTGTTAAGAATGGCTTTTTAGATAATAACGTTATTATTTCAGCACGGATCACTCGCTGCATGAGTACCCATTTTTCTTTTAATATTCATAAAAGTAAACCTTTTTTTTCAAAATAAATAAATAAATGTTTGTAAATGTGACAAATAATCGTTTAGTTACGGCAACGTCAGTAAATAAAAGATGTTACGTGCGGGGTGGGGGACTAAGGTAGCGACTATTATTTTTTTTCTGCTGGTCACCATGGAACTCAACGCCCAGGGAGTATCAAAATGTAAGTTTTTTGTCAAATAAATAAATTTCAAGCAATTTTTGCAATAAATAATAGATAGCAACTTCGTTAATTTTACGACTCGCCCCAGCATATTATAAACACCCTAACTTCCCCATATTAAAACGGCTTTCGGAATGAACACCCCAACCTCTCCACATTAAGAACGGCTTTCGAGGTTTATGGAAGGGCGTGTTTTTTTTAACATGGGGAGGTTAGGGTGTTTATAATACGTTGAGGCATGTCGTAAAAATGAAACAGTTTAGAAAAAGTTAAAACAATTTTTTTATGTAAACAATGCCGTGAAAGAAACTAAACAATTAAAACGTAATGTTTCATGAGTGAAAAGCCTTAACATAAATAAAGGAATTGAAAATTAAAAAATTGATAAGTACATAAATGAATTTAAATTTTTAAAACATGGGAGTTTTTTTTTTTTTTTTTTTTTTTTTGCTAATGCAGAGAGTGGTCCGCGCTATTTTTTAAATCGTATTTCCACGTTTAATTAAAGTTTTATGATATGTTTTTATTCAATTGTAAGGTTAAAGTACAGAATAGGTACAAAACACCCTCCCTTCTCCATTTTAAGAAGTGCTTTTTAAATAATAACATTATAATTTCAGCACGGATCACTCTCTGCATGAGTAAGATTTTTTTTTATTTATCTTGTAATTCGAGAGTAGTTGAAACGGAAGTTGCCAGAAATAAAACCGGGCAGTCTCGCAGAAACGACTTCGAAAAATATTTATATTTTAATCAATATTTTTATAATTCGCAATGTAAAATTATTTTAATGACATGCACACATTCATTGACTTTACAGATAGATTTTCTGAAAATTTCAATTAAATTGGTAATGTAGAAATATGGCTGTATAAATTTTGAACGAACCAAGAATTACATGGCCGACAACTGATTAAATTTTTTAACTTTGACCCGAATTTTTACTTCTAAAAATATGTTGTTTTGGGCTCAAATCAAATTAAAAAGTAAGCTACATTTAAAATTTTAAGTGTTTCCACCCTACATTTAAAATTTTAAGTGTTTCCACCGGAGGAGTTTTCACAGGTCAAATCGTTGAACTTTGACCTCTTGACAGCCAGATTTCTGGCTGAAAATCGGCTAAAAAGATATTTCCAAATCTCAATACCTCTTAGGCCGTATGTCGAGTCTGTAGACTGAAAATTGACAGAGTAGTTTATTAGGGAAATATACAAACACAGAAACACATAGACAGACAATTTCACTTTTATAGATATACTAGGACTTCAGTCCGGCTTTGCTCTGGCTCTATGTACTGTTCATAACTTTCCCTACGTGTGAATACACTTTATGTAAGATTTCAAATGTTTAGACCAAAAATTGTCTGAGTAATTTCGTAGAGACCGCGGAGATAATTTGTTAAACCTTCGACCCCAATTTACCATTTATTTTTTTTTTACTCCAATTTACCTTTTTTTGCCTCAAATAAAATTAAAAAAAAATTACCCTTGTTCAAGTTACCTACATCTAAACTTTCAAGTCTTTAGACTCAAAATTGGCGAAGAAATTTTGTCGAATCTACAAAGGTCAACTCTTTCAAATTTGACCTCTTGGCAGCGAAATTTTCGCCCCAAAACTGATGAAAATTCTTGATGTATGTCTGAAAACCCGTTAATTATACATTTTAAATGTTTAGACTCAAAATTGGCCGAGTAATTTGCTAGACACCGCAAAGGTCGAATCTTTGGAATTTTAACCCCTTAGCAGCTCAACTTTTCGACCCAAACCGCTTAAAAAGTTTTCCCTATCTCTGAATACCTTTATGTAAAATTTCAAATGTTTAGACCAACAATTGTCTGAGTAATTTCGTAGACATCACAGAGGTTAATATTTTTTAATTTTACCCCAATTTTGACCCCCTTAACCTTTATTTTTGGGGGCTCAAATCAAATTAAAAAGTGTGATCCATGTCCACGTAACTCACATTTAAGATTTAAAGTGTTTAGACCAAAAATAGGCGGAGGAGTTTGGTAGAGTTTTCAAAGGTCAAATCGTTGAACTTCGACCCCTTGAAAACCAAATTTCTGGCCGACAGCTGATTAAAAAGATTTTTCCAAATCTCAATAAACTTTATGTCAAATCTCGAGTCTCTAGACTGAAAATTGACAGTTATTTGGTAGAGAAATATACACAGATACACACATACATTTTCACTTTTATAGATATACTAGCATTTCAGCCCGGTGTTGCTCGGGTGTTTGGATGTGTCTGTTGAGCGAAGAAAAAAGAAAAAAATGGAAATAGAAAGGGAGGCTCGAACTCGTACCGCGAAGGAGGAAAAAAACGGGGAAAACTTGACGTCTACGCTGTTACGACCACCGACAAACCGGAAGTGACATTAAAAAAAAAATAAAGGCTAGACAATCGAAACGAGAGGATGACTTTCGAAAATATCGTCGAAAAAAGCGACCCCCTCCCCTGTAGAAAAGTTCCCAGTTGAATGTGAATATTAATGTTTTTAGCCAATTGTTCGATATTTTTCGTCTGAAAGGTCGGACTTTAAAACGATACTGATCTTGGTAAAATCCGTCGCCTCTGTCAAAAGTTTTAGGCAGACATACATACATAAATACATACATACATTTATATATAGGTAACTAAAAATTATCGAGCCAAACCGATTAAAAAGACTTGCCCTATCCCTGAATACCCTTTATGTAAAATTTCAAATGTTTAAACCAGAAATTGTCTGAGTAATTTGGTAGAGACCGCAGAGGTCAATTTTTTTTAACTTTGACCCCTATTATGATCCCTTAACATTTATTGTTTTGAACTCAAATCAAGTTATTAAGTTAGATCCATGTCCTATATAAAAATTCAATTTTTATACCAAAAATTGGTGGAGCAGTTTGGTAGAGTTCTCAAAGGTCAAATCGTAGAACTTTAACCCTTTAACAGCCAAATTTCTGGCCAAAAATAGATTACAATAATTTTCCCAAATCTCAGTACCTTGTATATTTAATTTCGAGTCTGTTGACTGAAAATTGAGAGAGTTATTGCGTAGGGAAATGTACACAGACACAGACACAGACACACACATATACAGATACACAGACACACAAACGTTCACTTATATATATATATATATATATATATATATATATATATATATATATATATATATATATATATATTGGCAGCATGTAATTATTCAAGCACGTCTGATGGAACACGACATAGTTATTCTTTTTTTCCGATTTTTCTGAATATCTTTTCGATTCGAGGAGCGTTTTTTTTATAATTCAGTTGGCATATGTATAAAATTTCGCTTAAAAGTTGTTTTTTTAGTCATATTCTACTCAACTATTTTCATTAGGGGGCGATTGTTGTTGTAATCATTTTTTGTTTGTTTGTTTTTTCCTTTGAGGCCTGGTGTATTTATAGTTTCTTTTTTAGTTATAAGGCTGGGTGCAGGATGGTTAGGGGCGAATTATTTTTTATTTTTAATTTCGATGTTCTTATTTTATAGTTTATTTAGTTTCTTGTTAGTTATTAAATACTGTTAGCATATTTGTCTCGGTGTTAAATGTGATCCAGTTAAAAGGGGCTGATGCTTTTTGATATGTATGTCTACTAGTAAGTTTAGTCATCGTGTGCAATTGCTAAAATATTGAATTTTAGTTACGATATTTTTAATGTCGGACGATTGTAAGTTTTTTATCATGGGATGTTAGGTGTTGTTTTATAGCGCTATTGTCAACTCAATAATAGGTTAATCGTCGTTGTTGTGGTGTTGCCTATGTATGCTCTGTATGAGTTTTTAGAGTGGGTTTGGTTTAATTGAAGGGGCAAATATATTCATACACTACATTAGTTTGGTTTAGTGTGATGTTAGTATTATTATTGTTTTTAATTATTAAATTGAAGGTTTTAAATTTAGTATAATATATTAGTTTGATCTATTTTCTGGTATGTAGGTCTGGTGTATCTTTTAATTAGGTTTTCTATTATTTTCTCATCTATTTTGTAGCTAGTGTGTAGTTGGTTTTTATAGTATACTTTGATGGTGTCGTTTTTGTTGAGGTTAGAGTTTATGTATTTGTTGTGGAATGAGTTTGAATAAAGTTTTATGTGCTTATCAACGATTTTATTGGGAGACTTATTGTTTATTAGAGTTTGTTTTATGTTTGTTAGTTCTTTGTTAAATATTTGACGGGTTGATGCTATATTGTAAAAATGACACTTTTTATAAGGGCAGTTTTATATTTTCTGGGCATTCGCTAAGGTAATTTAAGAGTATTGCATTATTGGTGGTAGGTTTTTGTATGTTGGTGTTATGTATTTAACGGGGTTGCTTGAATCTATTAATACGTCAAGAAATGGTATTTTGTTATTTATGTTTGGTTCATGTGTAAATTTGAGGACGGAGTGTATTTCTAGGTGCAGTTTGAGTGTTTTTAATGTCTTGTATGGATTCGGCTGCAATAAATATGTCGTCGACATATCGGCATAGATAATGCTTTTTTTTATCGGAGAAGATTATGTTTTCGAGGTGGGTCATATATCCAGAAAATCGGAAAAAAGAATAACTCTGTCATGTTCGTGTGTTAGAACGTTTTTATCCTAAAATCTACGCTATTATGCACAATATATAAACTACGCATAAATAGAATTAAGCGTAATATTTAAATGAAACCATGACAAATGCATAAGTAATAAAGGAATGCACGGTTTTTCAAAGGAATGTAAAAATGAGTAATGGTTCATAAAGTCGCGCGCATTTTAATGACTTAGTATATTAAAATGTTCGGTTTAATAATTCTTAAATAGAAAATGTAGGCTTTTAATATCAAACTTATAAAATAGGTAAAGATAATAATGAACTATTTTGGAACATAATTTAATCGTAGTTATAATTTACGTTGACACTGGAGCTTATTCTGATTACGACAAAATATATTCCAAAGGATGTAGCAATCCTATACACAATCGTGCACACACACACACACACACACACACACACACATATATATATATATATATATATATATATATATATATATATATATGCGTGTGTGTGTGTGCGTGCGTGCGTATGTGTGTATTTATTACATATATATATGTGTGTAATATATATATATATATATATATATATATGAAATACATTCATATAAATCAAAATTTTCGAAAGTGCTTAATATTAACTAAGATAAATAAAGCACAAACTTTACATTTAAATGCACTATAGCTTATTTATATATAATAGTTTTTAAATGTCGTAAATTGCAATTTTATGACAACTCTAACGATTCTTAGAAAAAAATATTTTATAGTATACTACTTGAATTTATTCTTCCGATTTCTTTGAAACGAGTTTAAACCAGATGAATTTCATTAGCTATACATTGTTATAACATGATATAATTAGCAGTGGGCGTGTACCGATTTATATGGACATTTGATGAGGTCATTTGAGAGTACTGATATCCTGGGCCGGAGATTAGTACTGCCGACTATCAACGCGATGGTTTTTGGCTTAATTTCTAAGGAAAGTTGTGGGTGTATCAGCACTGATGAGCTGTGATACAACGAAATAGTACTGTACGTGGATGACTATATATTTTAAGCCACCCAATTTGAGCAAAGCACTATCCTAAATTTACCTCATCTGCTACTTAATTGGCTATGAAGGCTTGCTGTTTGTTTGTTTGAAACTAATCAAGCCACTTGAGCACTGTAAAAGCAGTGAGCGATTGTCTATTTAAATGGATATTTGATGAGATCATTTCCGAGCACCGATCCCATGAGTCGGAGGTAAGAACTGCCGACTATCAACGCGATGGTGGTAGGTCCAATTCCGGACCAGGGAAAGGTGCTAGTCTAGCCGCACTTATGAATGGTGATACAGTACTGTATGTGGATGACTCTATATACATATATAATGATATGAAATATATACTAACATATACCAGAATACATATTAATTCTGAAACTAAATTATGTTGTTGATTCAATAAGTATTTAATGTGTTTGTGTGTATATAAAAGGGAATTTAATAAGAAAATTATAACATACGATGTGTAGCTGGAGTTGTAGGTATTAGTACATATATATATATATATATATATATATATATATATATATATATATATATATATATATATAGTAGCAGAGAGACCCGACGTTACACGTGCTTGAATGAGGATTAAAAATGTTCCACTCTCCCATATTTTATTGTTAACGAAATCAGTGAAATCGTCTATTTTTTTCAATCAAATTGATTAAGTACCTGCGTTATTTGGGCACTCACCTCGATACACCGGGCGGATAATTCACGTACATTTCAACAGTGACTTAGTCCATAATACATTGCAGTCTATATTGCACTGTAGAGAACCTACTGTTAATTTTATAAACTTATTCTCATATAATGACTTGAATTAACATTAAAATACCTAAAATCAGGTATCATGGATCAATTGTGCACTAAACAGAAACATTAATTTTAAATGCGCCTTGTCATATCCAAGAACCTACTGTTGAGTTTATATGCCGGACCTTTTTGTTTGTGCGGTAATAAAACTTGTCAAATGCACCTGTGATAGTAAGATATATAAGGCGCTAACTTTAATCAAAAGTGTCTATTCCTTCTTGATCTGCTTTTTTATTATCGATTATTGATACGTATTGAAGACATTCAAATACAAAACCTATCTAAAAAAACTGTCAGGCACATAAAAATCGACTCAGCTGTTTAGGAGTCCATTGGGTATAAAATCATGTACACACATAGACAAAGTTCCTCATAGATAATAGTAAAGATGAAGATATAAAGTTAATCTGTATGAGTGTGTGTGTGAAAACGGAAAGATTCATGAATATACAAAACATTATGCGATAATACAAGTATATCGCATGTGATTATCACATTTACTTATTGATATGCACATATGCACATGTACAATTTCGATACAATTCGTATCTGTATGTTGGTTTTAGTCAGGTGTGAGATTTTTTGACAAATTGAACGTCTAAATTTGATTCTCTTAATAAATGGCGTCCTCAACGATAAGGTGTGATTTTTTTTTATCTGAGACACATAAGATACACAACAACGACTGTCCTTCTATAATGTATTCATTTAAACACACACACACACACACACATATATATATATATATACACACATATATATATATATATATATATATATATATATATATATATATATATATATATAGTGTATCATAAAAGTGAGTACACTCTCACATGTTTTTAAATATTTAAATATATCTCTCCATGGGACAACACTGAAAACATGATTTTATTACACAATTAAAAGTGGTCTGTCTGCAGCATATATAACAGAGTTAATTTATTTCCTTACCCAAAATAACTCAAAATATAGATATTAAAAGCTAAATTCCAGGCAATGGAGTATCTAATATTCTTTTATTAACTGTTAAAACTATCTCTCACGTAGCAAAAATAATCCGTGCGCGGTGAATGATTGTCGTATGAAGATACAAACAAGTATAGCAAGTTTTAAAGTCCGGTAGAAGGAGTCTATCTTCTTCCTGGCAGACTTGGCGGCATATTTGATGTACTTTTCCACTTCATATCACCTGCGATTATCAGACCGGGATGATTGAAGATAAGATTTATGGAAGATACACTCGCTCATGCCAGTTAATGGTTGAAAAAGGTTTGTTATCGTTGTTAAAAGATAGGAGCTCAGCCGAGTTTAATTCTGACTGATGTTCTTTTGTGTATTCATTTACTTTTACTCTGGTTTTAAGTGTTGTAGTGTGGTTCCTTTGCTTTGTGGCATATTTTTAACGGCATTAGATGTTCTTTCTTTTTTATTAAGTGTTCTTTTATTGCATGTTATTCCGTTTTTCTTTTTTTTTTCTTTTTTTTCTTTTTTTGGATAGAGAAATAGAGAGAAAGATAGAGAGAGATAAAGCGAGAGAGAAAGAGAGAGAGAGAGAAAGAGAGAGAGAGAGGGGAGTGTTCTTTTCTTACATAAAATTGTGGTCCCTTAAATATTTTACTCCTTTTCTTATTTCTTCTGACACTAACCAGCGACCCGCCCTCACGTATATGCGGTCGACACCGTAACCCTAGCATTTACTCATAACGCCTACGGGACCCGTCAGTCTCTTTCCTTTTTTCACACCTTCGATATTATATATACACTATAAAGATATAGCAGCCAGTTATTAAAGATAGTCGCTAGATATGAGAGGACATCTCTGGGTGTGGGGGTATGCGATATCGACACTTTAACTATGAACTAAAAATCAAGTAAAAAAAAAGTAGGTACTGAGATTTTGAAGAAGTGAAACACTATTTTAATAGAAAAAAAAAGAAAAGGAATTTTCAATGACTATGAAAAACCAGATTATAAGAAAATAAGTACCTCCGGCTGATAAAATAAGGATCGACCAACATTTTCTCTGAGCAATACCCCTCTATCTATATAATATGATGAATTTTTATTATAAGTAACAGTATTATATATATTAGTATTATTATTATAATAGGATAATAACAAAACATTTATATATATATATATGTATGTATGTATGTATACATGTGTATATATATGTACTATTATTATAATATGATAATAACCAAAAGATTCATATGCTAATCTGTTCTACAGTGCACTTAAGCTAAAGTGTCATGCGTGTGTCAGAAATTTATGGATACATTTCTTGTTCTTTTAATATTTGTTATATTCGCATCGGAATATCTGACTTTCTTAAATAAAGCCTCGCAAGAGCAGGTTGTTATCATTATTTATCCATCCCATCCATCCATAGTCTTGAACCCCAGGAAGGCATATGCCATCCACAACTTTTGTAGATGCTTTTTGTAGTGAGGGGTTCTTTTTTCAGAGTCAGGATGCTAGACCCACGCCCAACCTTCCCAGAAGATACACACAGCGCCTAACCTTCCCAAATTGTCATCCATGTGGTACTGGCAGGTTCAACATTGCTTAACTTCGATGACCCGGCGAGAGCCGGTATGTCAACGTGATTGTGCCGTACCCACTGTCCTAATTGTTCATATGTTGTTCGATTTTCTTTCATTACGGATATATTTTTTTCTGATATCCTATATATTAAATAAAGAATCTTCACTATTTACTCAAATTAATACACAAAATTCTGTCAGCCGTTTTTCCAGCATATTTCGTCTTTTTTTTTTTTTTTTCAAATTCGAGAATACCGCGAAAAATACAATGTAACATCATGGCGGCTTTAGCTGTCAACATCCTCTTACGTAAATTATTGCAAATGTATACTTTTCAGAAGATAAACTATATTTTTGTGTTTTTGTTTTCTTCTACATATTAATCAGCTCACAAGACATCAATCTTTATACAAACCTTGACAAAAGGGGCACTCGTTGGTTGAATATTTAACTATGTTTTCTTTTTGCCGAATATACTTACTTTCCAGCATTTTTATGTTATATTTTTGCGATCATAATCTACAAAATCTACAAAAATTCCGATTCCATTATTTGTATACGATGACATGCAAATAGACTGGAACACTATCCGAGAAGAAATAATTTTAAAATATTTTGGAATGTTTTAGATTTTGAAATGGAGAATCATTGCCATATATATATATCTAATGTAAAATGACCATCTTTTTTTTAGTCAGTTACCAATAAACGCAATTCTTAACATATCAGCACATCACATGCTTCCGATAAGGTTAGTTCCGCAGATACTGATTGGATTAGATTTAAAATTTGTTTTAACTTTTTGTGATATACTTTCTATTGTTATGAATAGTATTAAAATAAAGTTTCGTGTTCAGAAGCCATTTCACAGTAAGACAAATGATAGAAATAAAGTTATTTTTATTTAATCTATACTGAAATCTACAAAGTGAGAAGCCTAGTCATTCAAAATGTAGAAAAACCCATTGTTCTTGATTCATACCTAATTATTCAACAAATCCTATTTAATCACCTAACTTTTTAACAGACAAAGCAAAACAAGTTATTATATAACTTATATAAGTTGTATTATATATTTTTCTTTTTCACGACAAAGTAAAAAAAGTTGCTTTCAAAAAATTATTTTTGTTTACAAATATATTGGTTTATGAGTTTGCTATATTGCACGTTGTTTCAAACAAAAAATGAATCGTTCTCAGTCGATTACATGTGAAATGATTGAAAAACATATCCGCACATAAAAAATGTTTTAATAAACATTTTTATGCTATAGAATTGGGATGAATTTCCTATAAACGTAAAATGAAAAGTTTTTATTTGCTACTTAGCGCGAAACTCATTTCTTGATTTTTTAAAAAAAATTAAACAATAAATATTTATTAAACAAACCTTGTTTTACTCACCTAAATATTGAAATAGTTTGTTTTATGAGTTGGTTTTACTCTAATATTTCTATCCATTCGATTAAATAATTATTTCATATTTTTTACCATGAAAGCATGGATAAATCATATTTTAATAACCTAAATTAATTATATTACTAACATTTCGCCACGTAGTTTAGTAACATGCCTTCGATGTGAGATAAACGAGCAATGTACTGTTGTTTTCAGTTTTTTTAAAATTTAATTCTCTATTCCATAACTACGTACATTAACCTGATTTCTAGTCTATGTTAAATTCCCTAATACTTATATTATCTGTATCAGAATTTTGATTTTCATATACGTCGTTTTTAAATTACTATTTCTTATTATCTCTATTTCATTTGAAATGTTTATTCTAATTTTTTGGCTACTTCTGCCTTAAGAGATTAAACTCATTATATATTCATTAGTAATTTGGCAGACTGACTATTTTGCATTTTTTTTCTTATTTAAAACTTTACTTTATGAGTTCTTTTCATATTTTTTCTCAGAATTCATACTTTAATACATGTAGTTTTCAATAAAATTATTATTTTATATTTCTTCAGGGACATATTAAGACACGGTTGTGAATAGTATTTCATAAATGATTCCTTGATTTATACCATTGAAATGTTCACAGTTTCAAAAACTACTCATATGGTAATTTAATAATAAAGAACATCAAACCAATACATAAAAATAGTTAAAAAATAAATTCTCTGCGATGAATAGAATCGAAACTGTGACTTTCATATTTTCTGTGGCTTTGAGATTTGCTTAAAAATCAAATAATTTCCAAGTTAGAAAAGGACCAATAGTTTTACCAAATTTGGTAACAATAAGTCAAGTTATATGGACGCTAGAATATTTACATACATAATAACAATCTCGATCGAAAACGTAATATCTGTTTTGGCGGAGTTACTTCTCTTAACTAATTATTATGTTATGTTTACGACAATTTTTATGTTTTTTGAATTAAATTTATAGCGAAATTTGATACTTCTGTTGTGGGGTACAAATCCTCCTATTTGAGAACTAAGTGGAATCAACCAGTCCTATGAATACCACTGGTTAAAGAAACTAAAGGGAGATATTCATACCATGTGTAACCGCCTGCTACGAACACTTTCCTCTCATACAGCTTTTATTTTATACACTTTACACTACTTTGGTTTCTTTCATTTGTGACTCCTAGCACGAGTCTTCAACAACTTATATAGAAGAAAATAAAACAATTACATTTTTAATCAATGTCATCTGTTTCATTTCATATATATATATATATATATATATATATATATATATATATATATATATATATATATATATATTGCATAACTAGAAGAATATCCGTCCCAAGATAGTAACATTAATTACAGAAAACAATAGTTTTATACTAATGTTATGTCACTCTGGGAAGAAATTAGAATCACGTTATAAAGATAGTAAATCTTATATCCAGAATCCTTATTTTGATTTTGATAAAAATTCATTACATTATTTAAATTCTTGAGAATGTTTTTAATTAAAAGGTTATGTTGAAAAAAATTTAATAATAAAATTAAAATTTAAGGAATCTTGTTGATATGGTATTCAATGACGATCGATCCAAATGAATACAAAGCTGAAATATCTTCCTTTTCAGATCGAAGACTGTCCCAATATTAGCATACTACAAACGCTTTAAAATAAAATTACGAAACATAAATTTGATGATTATATATTAACTAACGTCTAATATCTAGAAGTGTAAGCCATGTTTACTTTCAGAACAGTTTCCGATGGTTCGTTGTTACACACAAGTCCTGAGAGATGACTTGTTTGCAGTAGACAGTTCCACAGAGCAAAATATTCTTACCGTGTCGAGACGGAAAAAAACACATGTGAAATTGGTACAGAAAAGGTTTAATATTTATGCAGAAATTCTGGTTTCTGATTGGTTGGTAGCAGAAGGGAATTAATTCGATTCGTCAGTTCCTAGCAGCATCGTTTATAAATAGAATCGTCCGACTGTGTGGGATCATACCCCATTACACATCCAAAATATTGCAACATAATACCAGTTTATAATTTTTAAAGTTAATCATATTCAACAAAATCTGAACTTTAGCCAAGGTTTCCACGCTTTTAAAAGCTATATAGCCAATATAGCTAACATTACAACCCCTTAAACCTAAGAGATGGGTTATAAAATCTATAACGATCGAGTCATTTGTACTGAAGTGTATTCTGTACATACACATATATACATACATAGATACGGACTTAACTTTATCTGTTTCTTTTTTATTTGTTTGTCAATACGACTTTTGAAGGTTTTTGACTATGCTGATTACGAAAATCTCATTAAAAGTTGGCAGAGACAAGTAGTTTTCGATGGTTGGGGGTGTCTATTCCGAAAGCCATTCTTTACATGATGTAGTTAGGTTGTCTATTCTGGAAGCCGTTCTTAACCTAGGGAAGTTGGGGGTGTCTATTCCGAAAGCCATTCTAATTATGCAGAGGTAAGGGGCTGTCTATTCCGAGAGCCATTCTCAACATAAGGTTAGAGGTTGGCCACCACCAACAATCGTACTTTATTTTTTACGACAGGGGTTGCGTCAATCGGGCAACGCCGGTTACCGAGTCCTGCTAGTGCAAATTTCCGCGCAGTATACGTAAAACGCTTGTAAGTGCAGAACGAAATTAAATAAAATTAAAGAGGCCTATTTCAATATATCCGGAGCATTAGAATTTGTCATTGGTTGTTTTGCTAGTTTGATAGGCTGAGAGCAATCTCCAAGCGTCACCGCGAATAATAGAAATGGAGAGATGCTCGTTGCACCGGGTGCACCGGGTCAACTTATAATGATAAAAGGCGTGGGCTACAATAATAGACAAAGGAGGCTCAATAACTTAATAGTGGCAGAACGAATCTCTCCACACGTTTCCAATGCGATTGATTAGAATACGAATCTAGCGAAAAGACAGGCGCATTTTAATCGCTTGCAATCCTGCACTGACGTTGCCGGGGTTTTTGTTGATCTCATTATTAACAATGGCGTAAACATGTCGAAACAAGCCGTATTCCTTATTAACAATGGTCTCTGTGAAGACAATCGGTTTAAAATCGATTAAAAACTCCTGTCCATCATTGAAGGGCGGTATAGACATCCACATGTGGAGCCCCCTTAAGAAGATAAGAGCTACCTCACACATGGCCAAGATAGGATGTAGTCACATTGCGCAAATATACTCGCGCCTCAGAGTAATCACTTTACTTCAAACCCACCTGCCATAGTCCTTAATATGTATTCTTTATATGTATATTTTTATGGACCTATCGACGTTCTCGCGTTGTTTGTCGCGTTGTCTAAATCTATAGTTTACAGCAAAAGTTTACATGCATAAAAATAAAAAGAATAACAAATACACATGCACGTGGAGCGTATGGTTAGGTTTTTCTCGCGAGTGTCTCTACAATTGAGCTAACTCTCCATTTTTTCGCCCTCAGAATCTGTCACTCGTGACAATTCAGTGTTAAGCTCTGATGTTCATCTCACCTCAGTCTAATCCGTTACTTCTTGTTCTGAATCCCTACTTAAACCCACCTACTAATTTTTTTTCTAGGTGTTTTCTATGTATTCTCTTTTTCTAGTATCTTTACCTCTACCGGAACTCGTAGATTTTAGCTTTTACTGCAATTTCTTGAATTTCAAATCTTGACCACATTAACTGTTAATGACTAACTTCAATAGCTCAGTTTTTCTGTAAAATTCTGAAGACCCGACAAATTTTGTCGAGACTTAACTCCTAGCTAATCTTTCACTGGGGTACTAGTTGTGTGAATTGGGTCTACTTTATAATATCACAACGTTACATGAATATAAACTCTATTAATATGACTGTTAAAATTTGGACTCAATAAAAACATCGGCGTTAGAGAATGATTTTAATTAAATTCTGTATTGCATTTCTTTTCAAGAATTAATAATTGCGATTTTAGAATAATAGAATTGGATTAATCTTAGTAAAAATTAAAAAAAAAACTGGCAAAAACAGGAATTTATTCATCGTTATGACCTCATAATGAATCTAGTTAAATTATGCCGTACGTAGCACAATGTCGTTACGAAAGGAGTTGTAAAGGGGTTAACGCGATTTGAATAAGGAAATTTGGTGGAAATTGTTTTTGTTCGTATATTTTTTATTATTATTGTTGTCATCATGTTGATCAGTAGCGAGTTTCATTAGCAGCAACACATGCAAAAAAGCAAAAAATCATATACTATTGTCTGTACTTGCTTTGTATGATCAATATTCGCTTGAGGAACGTGTATCTAGCGCGCTTACGCTCGTACGCACGTATATGTGGGTAAATGTGGTTGTTCGGTAGATTGCGCGGATAATTAAACTCGATAGCGGGTGTGTTGCGTCGTTTGTTAATCTTAACTGCGATCAAACTAAAACTTCTCTCTTTCTTTTTTCTCCTTCTTTCTCTCTCTTTCTCTCCCTTTTTGTCTGATTGTTGGCATATTTGTGTCTCTTAATACGATCATTAATTTGTAAAATCCTTCAGGAAGAAAATAACATTCTGACATGAAAAAAAAACAAACATTAGCAACATGACTTATGCGTGTAATGAATGATCACGTATTCAATTTTTTGTTTAATTTTTTTCTAATTTAATTATTCCCGAATTCTTTTAACATCTGATCACAATTTTGTGTAAAATTCCCCAATTTTAATATTATTTGTACTAAAATTTTATTTGTAAATACGTTGTTTTTAAATTACCATTTCGTAATAGGACAATTGCATTTGGTATAGCTATCCTCATTTTCCTTCTTACCCTTTCTTTGCAACATTACAGTTATTCTTTATCTTGCAGTAATTTGACAAATAGATGTTTGATTCTAACTCACCATTTTGTACTTTATCTTAGTTTAAGTACTTTTTGACAATTCAGACCACTATTTAGAAACTTTCATAAAGGTGGGGTTTTCTTGAAGTAATATAACAAAATATATAA
Organism: Euprymna scolopes; assembly: GCF_053919585.1. Lineage (NCBI taxonomy): Eukaryota > Metazoa > Mollusca > Cephalopoda > Sepiida > Sepiolidae > Euprymna > Euprymna scolopes. The sequence goes on along the minus strand of NC_136493.1, from coordinate 77,285,073 downwards.
CTCCAAATAAATTCATCTAAAAATATTTGGCGATATTAAAAAAAAAGTAGTATAACACGATCCACCCGGTCGCTGGTTCATGGCCAACCCACGTGTTACACTAAAGCTTCTGGAAACAGTCCGCGTATGAAGATCTGTCGATTAGACGCCTTTTGTCAGAGGTAAAATCAAAAGCATACCTGAAATGTTGGGTGTGGTCATCTCCCGTACTCAGGGCTGTATTTTCCTCTGGTGGTGTCATTATGCATCGGACCTTCTTCGTCTTCAAGTCAGTTTCCTTTGACCTTAGGCAGGCATTCAATACAGCACAAACAACGCACAACATAATGGTATATAGAAGATCTTAACTATTTTATTGTCCAATTGTTTCATAAGTAAACTAAATACAATAAACTCCTTAAAACTAACTAACCTAACTAATGATGAGAGGAAGGGGACCCCCCTCGTCTCATCTACAGAGGGACAGAAAAATACGTGCTCACCTCATGGTATCCAGACGAAAAGAGAGCGAAAACGGGAAGGGAAATCTGGGCTGCATTTCTATGTATCCCTCCGCCTACAGCCAAATTACCACCTGGCTCTGCAGAGAGAGGGTGCATAAGCAACCACTAACCATGGCACTAACAATATAGTGCCACAGTAGGACATAGTATAATTTTTTTAAGTAAGTTTGAAAATAATTCCCTCCAAATGCGATATTATAAAAAACGAATTCATCAACAATATAATGATAGAAAACTAATCTTTTTTCTATATAATAATTTGATTGTTTAAATTCCACTCTGGACCAAATTACGATAGGTTTGCAATGACAGATGCGACATACGAATTTATTCGTCTAAATTTTTACCCACCATATATTTATATAATTTATAAACGCCGTTACAGACACATTTATGAGATATAATAAAAACTTATCTTATTTCCTAGGAGCGACATCATCACGATTGTCAAAAGACGAAGTAGCTCATATTTCCCCAACTGTCCTAAATAGAACCGGGTACTTCTATAACCATTATACCTATATTGACCTGACACCGTAATTAACTGGATTGCACCCTCATACGCTTACAACTACCAGTACACTTCGCTATTCAAAAATACTGATTTCTCCCCCATAACAATCCGCTTATTTTCATTGACTGCAACGAGTACATTCTATTATTCTGGAATATACACAAACATACAAAAAAAACGAACACCGCAGCCCTAATTCACTACGGCAGTTCAATCGTCACACATTGTTAAACAATATTTACTCCATTTAAACTTACACATACCATCACGCATTGCTATAAATCATTTAATCACTTTAAAGTTAAACATGCCATTTCCCATTGCTTGCATTACCGTTATTTACATATTGTTATATTAAAAACAATTACAACGCAGTTTTCTATACATCATATCCGGTTTTAGCGTCCTATATTTACCTCAATTACATTTTAGCCAACTAGAAAACATTAAAAAATTGTAACACATACAATAAACTCCATATTTCTTGTATTTTTCGTTTCTTTATATACTTTTTCTTTCATCTCAGACGGAGGGAAGAAGGTGAGATACATTTTTTATAAATGTTCGCTAACTCGTTTTTCTTTTTTCCGTTTTTGTAAACACGGCGAATTCAGGAGTCGCAAAAATCATTTTTTCGCTAAACATGTATGCGCATCTCACGTTCTTTCGTTAAATAGTAAAAAAAATTTAAAAAAAAACACGCGACATTATTTCAATTTCGCCACTGTGGACCATTGGATGAAGGGGCTAAGTCGAAATACAAGGGTTTACGGTTCGCGCCAATGTAACGTAGTTTTGTTTTTGAGGTGGAGAAAGATTGAAAAAAAAAAGATTTATTTATTGCACGTTCTACATTTTCCTATTTTTTTACCAAATTGAAGCGAAAAACCTTTTGGTTTGGGGGTGTTTTCTTTTTGTGCGATTTTTGGGGTTATTTTAAGTTAGGGGTTACTTTTGGGGATTACGGTGATAACTGAAATTATTGCAGTAATTAAAAAAAGCAATAATCAAAGATAAATACTCGGAAGAAGTTTCATTTCATTCCATTAGAATACGATTGAGTTCTTAAACAAAATTTCGGCTTCTTAATAAAACATTACCGCAGTTTCAACAACTAAATAGATGGTTTCCTTTTTTTGGTTTTTCCCTTCTCTTCACTCGGCGTGCCTACTGCGTCTATATTTTTTCTTTGTCCCCTTGCTGCTATTTAACTTTTTTTTTTACGGCTGGTGGTTGATCAATACTCTCTCCACCCGTTCTTGAGAATTCGATAATCGTTCTTACCATAAGGAGTTGGGGGTGTCTGTTCCGAAAGCCTTGCGTAACATGAGGAGGTTAGGGGTTGGGCAGCGACCACAACAACAACAACAACAACAACAACAACAACAACAGCAACAACAGCAACAACAACAACCGTACTTTAACTTTTTTCGAGGGGGGGGGAGCACGCTTCCGCCGAGCAACGCCAGTTAGCGAGTACTGTTAGCTATAAATAACATTGAGTTTTTATTAACGATTCGAGAAAATTAATATCTTAATAGTTATCGATTCATGATATTTAACATATAAATTTATGTTGTCGGATTCTTCAATTTAGAACGAAATTCCATCACATCTAACACGTAGATATCTGATTCTACCTAACCATTTGCATGTTTATTATTAGAACATGTTTTCTTTTTTTTACAATACTAGAATGTTTGTAGTTTTATTTTGTTTGAAAAACAATGTATTCCGATTAGGAAGTTTGTAGGGATTGCTATAATCTTAAATAGCGAATTGACTGAATTGATTGAACGGAAAGGTGTAAATTTTCGCACCCAAACACATGAATTATCTTCCTTATAGTATTTGCCATATTATTGAGCGTATTTCCATTATTACTTCTTTTCGCTATATAAATACTATTTTATTATCACTTGACATATTTCTATGTGCAAATAGATATATATTATTGCGAACATTAGCAAACGATAATACATTTTTCTGTCAGATTTGCGGTAAGATATGCTTTAGTTACTTATAATTTAACTATGTGCTTAACTTGTTATACACAAGCGTTCTTTAATTTGTGTATGGTTTAAGATGTATAAACACGATTACCGTCAGTCGTTTAGTAGCTAACATTTAAGAAGTGATCTCCCTAAACACATACTTAAATCATTCGTTGACATTTATGCTGATAAAACGACCACCTACGGCAACACATCAAAGGCTGTAAATGACAAAGCTCTCTCTGATTCTCTCTCCTCTGATCTCGAGCGCGTGGTTCAGTGGGGGAAGATGTGGCTGGTTACCTTTAATGCATCCAAAACCAAACTCCTATCCTTACATCATCAACGCTCTAATCCCCATCTGGCATCAATTGTGATGGATGGCTCTCGTCTGGGTGAGGCCCCGTGTTTTGACAAGCTTCTGGGTTTGACCTTTACTCCTGATCTGAAATGGAACACGTACATCAAGTCTGTTGCCAAGGTTGCTGGAAAGATGGTGGGACCCTTCTACCGCCCCAGAAGATATCTCGCTACTGATGCAATTCTCTATCTATATAAAAGCCAAGTACGTCCGAGGATGGAATACTGTTGCCATATCTGGGCAGGAGCTGCTAAAAACAGCCTATCCTGCCTTGACAGAGTACAAAATAGACTTCACTTCGTGGTTTAGTGGGGGATGCCCTTTTCTCTACCCTGCAACCTCTCTCCCACAGAAGAGACGTTGCGAGCCTATCCTTGTTTTATCGTTATTTCCATGGCAGATGGTCGTCTGAACTCCAATCTCTGGTCCCCCCACTCCGCCAATATTTTATGAAAAACACCCGTCTAGCTGAATCGACTGTCAAAAACTTTCCCCACTCTTTATCTATGCCTAAATCAAAACGTAGATTCCATGAACAAAGCTTCTTTCTTAGAACTGCACGCCTGTGGAACTCTGTTCCGTCTGCCTGCCTCCCTCCTGACTACAACTTGGATGTCTTCAAGTCCAACGTAAACAAATTCCTGATGAACTGCCCCCTTATGTAGACACTTTATGAAATATACACAATAACGTACTGTACTTACAATAACCTTTATCCCTGAGTGGCTTCCGGGCCTTGATAAGTTGTGACCACCTTGTAAAAAAAAGTACATAACGAAAAAAGTTGGAATACAAATTGGACATCCTCGAATATCTTTCGTTTCTTGTACTAGAGTTTGTCAAGATGACCTGGCATGAGGATACATCACACTATGATTAAATCCTGTTCAAATATCCAAAACAACATAGTATCCAGAAGCCAGATAAGATCTCTTCGGTGTGGCTACACAGTGGTTCATACTAGTGCACCTACTCCTTGTGATGTTATCTGAAGTAACAATACTAAGCTGAGTACCTGACCCTACCAGAGGAATTATTATCCGGAAATGTAGCTAAACCAATAAAAGACTAATAAACTCTTACGCAATTAAGTGGTCAATTGATTTCAAGTGGTCCGAGATTTCCGAGAACTTCGATTAAAGTAAAAAGGAAAAAAGATGCTAAAGCCGGAGCAGAGGTAATATATTATGTTTATTATCAAATGAAGTGCGATAGGCGAAATACTATTTTATTTCGGTATGGTGTAGATAAACTTCTTTAGCTATGGTAAGGCAAATTATTACAAGAAAAGGAAAACTCTGACAAAAACGTGTTCTCTCTAATGATAGCCCCCCCTAACCAAACTGCTGATATAAATAGTTCAGATCTAACAGGTAGGTCTTCTGGGTTTTGTAAAAGCAATCTATCTAAAAGAAGATAAACTTTAACTAAAAACCTGACAGTTTAATATAAATAAATCGGTTATTCAGTCTGTCATTGAATCCTTCATACAATAAGTTGAATGCGTGCTGTACAAGCTCTGTTCCACTGTAAAGAAAGTCAGACGAACGTATCTTTCAGAGTTTACGTTTTTATGCGTATTCTTCCATCTATACACGAGAGCACAAAATCTAAATAATTTTTGTAGGGTGGTGATAATTTAAACCGAATAGACCGCCACTGATACTTCCGTTGAACTCTTTCTAGTAATCGGCTCCTAGAAACAGTCGAAACATACATATCCGCAGATTTCTGTTTAAAGGAATAAAAAAATAATAAATATAAAATAAAATATTTGTTTACGACCAAATAAAATATGGGTGATTTTCTAAGAAAAAAAAGATCTTCAACTTAGTTAACCGTATTATCGTATTAAACAAATCAACAAAAAATCTACATAAATTTATAAACGATAAAAATAATAGTAAAATTATCTAGGACTAAGTAGTGTAACGCACAACGCACCGACCTATAATACATATGGTCTGCGGTTCGATTCCCAGAAATAGTCGAGCTACGCTGAAGAGAGGTAGGAACCTCGAAACATCAAAATATACATGTCCGTAGATTACTTTAAAAAATTATATATATATATATATATATATATATATATATATATATATATATGTGTGTGTGTGTGTGTGTGTGTGTTGTGTGTGTGTTGTGTGTGTGTGTGTGTGAAAACTGTCGGACAAATCCATTTCAAGTATCAAAAGAAAATAGGAAGAAACATAAACTGATTTACATAATGAGTCATTTTCTTCTTTGATTTATCCAAGTTTTTAATATTTTTTATTCATATTAATTTCTTTAATCTGTTTCATAATTATTTCAGTTAAGAACGATTTCTTTCTTATTATCTTAACTTTACTCTTCTTGATGCTATTTTTAGGGAAATTAATTTTTAAAATGTATATTGATAATGTTCCGTTTGTTTTTTGTCAATATTTACGATTGGTATACACGCGTTTATTATAATTCAACAGTGTATTACATTGTCGTTAGACACGCCGTCCAGAATTAACGAGTGGCAAATGAAGAACACAGCGTAAATTTGAATACCACCTGAGGTTCCGTAGTTGGTAAAACAGTATGTGCAAACCTCTAAACTTGGCGAATTTTAAAGCCCGGAAACATTCGGTGAGGAGGAAGGCTGGGTGAGGAATAGGAGAAAATAGACGATAAATGGTGAAATCTCGTTTCAAAGAGAAAAAAAGGTAAAAGAAGACGACACTTAATATCTAACGACCAGGAATACTAGAGAAGCAATTATACGTTCATTGGAATTCTCCCGTAAGTAGAGGTTCGAAAGCAGTTCAATCTAAGTGATCACCATATCACAAAAGGTTATATATATATATATATATATATATATATATATATATATATATATATATAAATTCAATTTGTCTTTACACAAGCAGTAATTATTACTACACAGTTATGAGCATGTTTCCGTCTTTTAGTATTTAGTAACTAGAGACCTCTTCAGGAAACAACGCTTATTTTCGAAAGCAGAATTCTTAATGAAAAACGAAAATCAACTTTCAGCAAAAGAAGGCCGTTTTTTGTAACCAGGTCATGGGGGATGAAGGTTCAGCTGTGCGGAGAACAGGGTTGATTGGATGCGAATTTGTTAGTTTATTTATTTTCCTATTTGTTTATTTACTTATTGATCCGTGTGTTAGGCAATGGAGTTTGTAGAGTTAGGGGGTTGAGAAGTTAGGCTCTAAAGCTAAAGCGTATGTAGATATTTTCTTAAACAAGTATAGGGTTCGCCTGTCTGCTGCCTGCTGCCCGTCTGAGACTTCAAGGTAAGTGTATCTTTAATTCCTTTTTTTATTATTTGCTTAATATTAGTATTCCTATTTGTATCTGTGAAAATGTTAGGATTTACCCGGATCCGTTGACCATTACTTGAGTTTCTAGTGAACGGTGGAGGGGGGGGGAAGAGGAGTGAGAGGTGTAAGAAAGAAAAAAAAGGAGGGAACATGGGGAGATCGTATGGGGAAGAAGGAAAGATGGGAAGAAGAAGGAAGAGAGAAGAAAGAGAGAAGGGGAGAGAGGGGTGGCATCATTTGTTTTACTCACTTAAATAAAATCAGTTTTTACTAAACCATCCTAATATTTATTACTATTACATTTGTTCATTTAATGTTGGTTTATTTATTGGTGTATTTGTAAATTTGTTATCCAAACTTTCATAATGACAGTAATTGCAAAACTCAGAATATATGTCATTACTAATCTTATGATGGTTAAATGCAGTCATTTTTTATGGCAGCGATAATGATTATTTATTTTCGTTATTCATTAAGAATTCTGCTTTCGAAAATAAGGGTTGTTGTCTGAAGAGGTCTCTATTTACTAAATACTAGACGACCGAAACATGTTCATGATTGTGTAGCAACAAATTACTGCTTATGTAAAGACAAATTGAAAATGTAACTTCCTCTACTTCCGCATTGAGCATTCTTGTATAAACCTCGTTATATTTCACTGGTTACCCTACTTTTGAAAAATATCAACCTCAAATTATATATATATATATATATATATATATATATATACTAGCATGCCGCCCAGCATTGCCCGGTCGTAAAATACACTTAAATATGATATTTTGATTAATGCAAAATTCGTATTTATTATATTATATAGGACACACTATAAAATAATGTTTTAAAAAGTTTTTTTTAATGGCTCATGCGCCACCACTGAGAATCGAAACCGAAATGTTTAGTTTACGATTTACTTTTTACTTTGACGTTAATTCCTGATCTATGAAGACATGTAAGCTGCAAGACTAAAATTTAAAACATGAATCAATAGCGATTACGTTACGCATGCATATTCGTAATACTGTCGTTCGACCTTCATCTGGCAAATTCTATTTTTTTTTAACTAACTAAAAAAATTTTTTTAACTAACTAAAAACGTCGATTGCACCGATTTTCCCTGGCTTAAACCCAAATATAAAATTTCGCATGTGGTCGAATACTCTATATATTAAGACAGAAGAGTTTGATAGGCAACATTTTTTAAACAAATATATATATATATATATATATATGCATACATAAATATATGCAGAAAGAGGTTTATGTTTACTATAACCATTTTACGCAAATATTACTCAAGTATAAATCATGTAGAATATCTGCATGAATATAACACATAATAGTTAACTAAAAATCATCATCCCAATACGAAAACCGAAAAAACTAATAGAATATGCAAATTAGCAAGATCTTTTGCAGATGAATTCAATTCCACGAGCTATACATAAGAAAGTTGTATTTTCTTTCTAATAAATAGAAAAAAAGAGTTTTTAATTTTCAAAAGGGTTTAAATTTTTAATCAATACACAAAAAACAACAACAAATATATAGGAGCAGATATTTAGAGAGAGAGAGAGAAAGAGAAACAGAGAGAAAGATAAATAAAGTGTGTTAATATAAATGGAAAAAGGCAGTTCTTGTAGAAAATTCTTAGTGATAGAGCTCAATGCAGAGCAGCGCATACATAGGTGTGTTAGAAACTTTGTGAAAAATATTGAATAATTCGACCCCCTTTTTTCCAAGCTTATAACTACTCGAAAAATGTAATTCAAGCCCTATTTTTTTTCAATTAAAGGAGCAAAGACCAAGGTTTCATTCAAAAAAAAAGAACAACGTGATTTAAAAGGAAAGACTTTAAACTTCGGACTTTAAAGGTAAATTTAAAAAAAAAACACTACTTTCTTGTTTTAAATTTGAATATATTATTTATTGATCTTTTATCTTCAATTTGTGATATATAAAACTTTGGTGAGTAAATTAATTATTTACTTTTTAATAGAAATTTTAACATGGGGGGGCGGGAATTAAAAAAAAACGTTTGTCTAAAATATTATATTGAGTTTATTAGAAAGTGCATAAAATTTTACATTGACCCTGAAAATATCGTAAAAATAGAATCAATAGAAAAATTTGGATAGATTTTTAAAGTTTAAAAATCGAAAAATACTGAACTCGTAAGATTCAATTAATTTCATTACTGTTTTTTTTAAAATAAAAAAGTAATATTTCTATTACTTTTTATACAATTTTAATAGTTTATTTTGGAAGTATAATCCATAAAGAAAATAAACAACCCTCTTTTAAAGAAGAAATTACGAGTTTTTTATATTTTATTCGCAGTTTCGTGTTAGGGGTTTCAAAAATCCTTACAAAAATTCTGATACAAAATAGTTTAAAGAAAAATACAAAATAAATTTACCCATTAGGCTTTAAATTGAGTTTTACCCCCAAACAAGCTGGGCTATACAGATCAGCATCCAATTTACACAATGAAGAAACTCCAAATCAAATCCGTATTAATTCGAAAACTTAATTTAAAAAGTAACAAAAGGGGTGAAAAAAAGAAAGGAGGGGAGATAATGTTGGGGAACGAACTTAAGAAGCTTGGAATGAAGTAAGAGGGAATAAAAAGAGACGATGGAATACAAGTTGACTGGGTGAAGGAGGGGGTCCAGCGATGGACAGCCAGAGAGAGAGAGAGAGAGAGAGAGAGAGAGAGAGGGGGGAAGGAAGCTGATAAAAGATTAGGAGAAAAAAAGAAACTGAAAAAAAAAGAAAAGATGTAAAAACGTCAAGAAACGAGTGACATTTCTGAGCGTCAGTTGAATTGTCACCTTAATAGCCGTCATCCTATCTAATTCCTTCGATGTTCTAACGATTTCAACGCACCTATTTGCACGTAGATATCAACAATCTTGATTTTAACTGACAACAAATAAGTTCAGTGTGAATTCAAGTTCTAACAATCGGCTCTAAATGGTCCGATTATTTTTTCTTGATAAAATTTCTCGTTTTATGTATACAAACTCACCCCATAAATATGCACACATGCATACAACTATATATGCACACATACATACAACTATATATGCACACATGCATACAACTATATATGTACACATGCATACAACTATATATGCACAGATGCATACAACTATATATGCACACATACATACAACTATATATGCACACATGCATACAACTATATATGCACACATGCATACAAATATATATGTACACATGCATACAAATATATATGCACACATGCATACAACTAAATATTTAGACATGCATACAACTATATATGTACACATGCATACAACTATGTATGCACACATGCATACAACTAAATATGTACACATGCATACAACTATATATGCACACATGCATACAACTATATATGCACACATGCATACAGCTATATATGTACACATGCATACAACTATATATGCACACATGCATACAACTATATATGTACACATGCATACAACTATATATGTACACATGCATACAACTATATATGCACACATGCATACAACTATATATGCACACATACATACACATATATATGCACACATGTATACAATTATATATGCACACATGCATACAACTATATATGCACACATGCATACAACTATATATGTACACATGCATACAACTATATATGCACACATACATACAACTATATATGCACACCTGCATGCAACTATATATGTACACATGCATACAACTATATATGTACACCTGCATGCAACTATATATGTACACATGCATACAACTATATATGTACACATGCATACTACTATATATGCACACATGCATACAACTATATATGTACACATGCATACAATATATATGCACACATGCATACAGCTATATATGTACACATGCATACAACTATATATGCACACATGCATACAACTATATATGCACACATACATACAAATATATATGCACACATGTATACAATTATATATGCACACATACATACAAATATATATGCACACATGTATACAATTATATATGCACACCTGCATGCAACTATATATGCACACATGCATACAACTATATATGTACACATGTATACAACTATATATGTACACATGTATACAACTATATATGCACACATGTATATAACTATAGATGTACACATCTGCCATCACATTTTTCTCCTTTCCCTTTCCCCCATTTCTATTTATTCACCCTCTATCTGTATGCCTCTCTATCGCTGACCCCTCTCCTCTTTCTAGTCAATTTTTAATCCCTATCCCCTTCCTCTTCTGACTCCATTTCCATGCTTCTAAAGGTCGTCCCTCAACGACATTAGTTCTCTATTCCCTTATTTTCTATCTTTATAAAATTATTTTACAAATTTTTCTTATAAATACAGCTATTTGTGTTGTGAGTTTCGGCATTATGTAAATCAGATGCTGATATGAATAGCGCAGCTTTTTGAAAAAATGTTCGATTTTAATTGAAATACATTTATAATGAGATTGGGTTCAGTGATGTTGACGGTCAGTATAGTTGTCAGCGTTATAATCAGTTTAATTTAGTTGAATACAAAAAAGGAAAATCAGTGGAAACTCTTCGCGAAAATTTAGGAACCTCTGTTTTTATGCGAAATTTTGATAATAGACATGCGTTACTAATTAATAAATATTTCCAAAATTAAAGTTTATTTGTACTGGTTTAAAAAGGTTTTTAGAGGGCATAATCTGAACAGAATCTCTGCCTTCAGTTATTTCAGTTTTTCTATTAAATTTTATCCATAGTTATTGCACACCTTTTAATGAACTTTCACTAAATGTCAGTTTCATCTTACGGATTCTTAAGCTTAAAACTTGACATCTTTTTTATGGTTAAATTATTTAATTTAATTTGATAAAATGAGGAATAAGGAGTCTAGATGTAAGGTTTATTTGTTGCATATTTTAATTTTAATCTTTATAAGAAAATAGAAAATTGATGCAGAACGGTTTTGTCCAGGAAGTTGGTATTCGTCTAGTTTACAATTGTAAACACAAAATAGCAATAATTAATTTATACCAAACGCAGTAAACATTTTATCACTTGCAGCATACTTGTAATTTACTGAAACTTAAAGTCAATACAAAATTTTATAGTGTGCGATTCGACCTCTTAAACATAATATTAACTATTCAGAGGAAATTCACATATTTCCATAGAACATACTTTATTGGCAGAATCTGAAGATTGTACTTTTAAGTTCTATAAGAATGTCATTTGCAACAACATTCTACTTAGTACTTTATCTATTACGTCATTGGTGCTTCTGGGCGAAAAATACAATGACAAATTATTTGACTTTTCCCGCCATGGCTGACGGAATGAGCGCGTTTTACTCCCGTGAATTAAATAAAGGTTCCGTTTCAAATTTTGTACACGCTATGGAGTTCGGCAGAAAGTTTGCCGAGTTCAAAAAGCTACACCTGCAGAAGGTTGAAGGTAATATCGATTAGAAATATTATGAGAATAAAAATCAATAAGAGGGCAGTAGTCATAATAATCAAATTAATACAAATTATCAATCGTTATCTTAATATTCAGAAAATTTAAACTGACGTTAGGTTTTTATGGTCTATTAGGATTACTTCGAATTCATCTATAAAATTACAATTTTAGCTCTACGTTAATATATTGAAATATGACAGCGCACAGACGAAATTCGATGTAAAATAGCAGGAAACTTACGAACAGTGTTACTATTTAAATAAAAGGAAAGGGTAAAGTTGCATTAGAGTTAACAATCGTAAGCACAAAACAACAATAATTAATTTATACCCAAACACAATAAAATTGTATTGTCTACCGACCTGTATACGTGTAATGTACTGAAGCTGTTTGTATTTTTCAAGATGTTTTCGATGTCCGCGTGCTTCATCAATTTAAACCAAAATGCCTAATATAAAGTGTATTAAATAATGTATTTTTACATTAACATTATTTCCGAGTATCAAGTGACCCTTCAAAAATACCTACGCTTAAGCACCTAAGTTTAGCTAGTTAGAACCATAACTTTCCTCGACAAGCTTTACGTGTGTCGATAGCTAGAAATATCGATCATAGAAATACACCGAACAAACAATTCACACTTACTTTCTCGACTGTTTACTATACTCCAATTTTACACAATGGATGTAATGGATCTTAAACAATTGGGGGTATGCAAAAAGTTTCACTTGGAAACGCAAGATCCATGTGGCAACTATGAGTCACTAACCATGACAATAAAATATTAAAAAAATAAACACTGGCCAAACAAACAGCTATAACTAAAGCAAAAACAATAAATCACTTTTAAGTCTGTATACTTGGGGGGGGGAACATTATCGCCACAACATATGTGTCGTTTCATTAAGTTTGTCTATTTTACTGCTCATTCTAACATGGTCATTCTTCCGATTGCGTTGCTTTGTCATTACAACTTCCGGTGCATTGTATGTACCGATGTAATGACTATCCGTCTACACATGTTTCCTTACAAGACAGTCGGGGCAAGTGATTGTGACATAAGAGCTACTACCATTTTGTAAAAGTATTTAACTCAAGTCAATCGGAAAAAGAGGGTGATATTTTGTGTCACACATAGCTCTGGCTTGTGACACCTTACACACCGAAAATCTTCACTATTCCTCATTACACAACAGACATGCATATACTGAAATGTAATTGTGTCCAATTTAATAAGAATTAAACTAAACTTAAATGACAAAATGAAAAGGATTCTTAAAATTGTAGAAGATTTTTATCATTTTAAAACTGTTTAATTAACAAGTAACTACATTTTTATAATTTTAGAAACGTAATCACATATTTTTACATAGTTTTGTGGGTTGTTTTGAAAATGTTCCCTATGGTAGAATACTTACCAACATGCTTGTAAGTATACTTTTTTATGAGTTACACCATAACACCTTATCTGAGAGTCCAACATATGAAAAACATTGGTCTAATATTCTCACACCTGTCCGTATCCTATATCCCTACAAAACTATCATCTAGACAGGGTGTATTGTTATCACATCTGGGCTGGTGCGCCAATCTTTAGACTAGGTTTAAAAAATGCCTAACTCATATATCACATACTGTCTACAAAGCTGTAGCTTCTGTCTCATCACTGCAATGTTGCATTCCTGTGCTTGTTGGCCTATGGTACAATATGTACTCCTACACAATTGATTTTCTGGTGCTCCCTCGACGTAAATGCATCCGACAAATCCGAAAATCAATTAAATCCCATCTTTCACTGTAGAGATCGCATATTTTTTCTTATTATTAGCCTTTAAAATCACATTTTTTCACCCCGTTTCCCTAACTGTACAAAGATCCTGGCATTTAAACATAATGTGAAAAAAACATCACATTGCACGACCCCGCATCTTCGATATATATATATATATATATATATGCTTCGATATAGTTCCACAATCATAGTAGTTCCTTATGTTCTAGCAGCAATATGCCTTCTTTGGAATAAAATAATGGAAATAAAACAGTAAGATAAAATAATTAATCGACACACATTCCTAAACAGTCGATCATATTTCGGTCATTATACAACGTCTGTTGACTGCACTAACTCTGAGAGAGTGTTCAACACTAAAAGTATTTGGAGCAATTTCGAACGTAAGATATTTATCAATTCTTGACAGGGATAACTTGTCTTACCCTTAATCGCGGTAAAATTCGTTTATTGCTTAAGAACTGATTTTAGCAAAGATTTTTTTTTTAATTTTCAGATTTATTTAATATCTCAACTCACATGTTCGAAATTTAATGAAAAATTACTTGAAAAATACGATACGCAAGAATGTTAATTTACAATAACCAAAAAATATCTTTTTATATAATATTGCTGAAAAGAATTTAAACGAGTTCCTTTGTTGGAGATAAACTTTTTAAATAATTTCACGTAAATAAAGGTAACTCATTGGTTAATAGAAGAAAACAAGTTCTTTATTAAAATTTTCAAAACGATACAAGACAATATGATTTTATCCAGTTTGATTTTAGTTCCACGTCACTGACCATTTGATCATAACTTTTCTTACTTTTTTATATGAGTATTGGTTATTCGTCTTATTTGGATTCTTTGAATTATTATCTTCATCTTGCGTGTCAATATGAGAATAGTAGTCTAAAGTACTTTTCATATTCACTGTTTAATCATATTTTGAGAACTTCTCTAAATTATGATGTTCACAGATTGCGTGCTCTTATAAATATACATCTTCTCTCTCCGACAAGCATGTGACTTAATATCTATTTCTATTAATTGACACAGTTTCGTAATCAATAAGGTTAAACAATGACGTAATACTCAGCCGATATCTTAGAGTGGAACTGGTATTTCAGCTAGTGCATGAATATTTTTCAACATGTGAAAAATGGTCGCTCTTTCTTAGTTTTAACCTTTCTAGGTAAGAGCAGGTTCTCTTTAGTTTTTTTTTTTGGGGGGGGGGTTATATAATGAATACTAAGGTGTTACGTTATTTTCTTGAAATTATATAAATTAAGACCAATATTTTTTGGAAGATGTGTGTAAAAAGGAGTAAAGAAAAAAATGAGTAAATAAATGAAAGGAAATCGCACCAGTTAAATCACATTGTAAAACATCCTTTTTGCCCTAAATAGTCATCGCTTATCAAAGCTGAAAAGAACTCGAATACTCGAGTGTTTATGAAATCCATAACTTTAACGTCTGGTGGTGATGGATAAAATGAAAGACTTTAACACGATAACGTATTTACCATTAAAAGTACAGCTTACTCAGAAAACAGCAATTATTTCTACTTGGTCAGTAAATTTGCCATATGGAATGTGAGAACGGAATGATAAAATATAAGAGCTTCGAGAGTTTCACATATTTCGTCGGTCTGACGTGCTTAAATAACCATTTATATTATGTACCGAAACAAACAAATATTTCAGAAAATTTCTACAAAATAAAGCATATATATATATATATATATATATAAGTGAAAGTGTCTGTGTGTGTCTGTCTGTCTGTCTGTGTGCATTTTTCTACACAATAACTCTGGCAATTTTCAGTCTACAGACTCAGAATTTAATATACAGGGCATTGAGATTTGGGAAATTCTTTGTAATCGCTATTCAGGCAGAAATTTGGCTGTTAAGGGGTCAAAGTTCTACGATTTGATCTTTGAGAACTCTACCAAAATACTTCACTAATTTTGGGTTTAAACACTTGGAATTCTATGTATAGGTTCCTTGGACATGGATCTAACTTAATAACTTGATTTGATCCCAAAATAATAAATCTTAAGGGGTCATAAAAGGGGTCAAAGTAAAAAAAAATGACCGCCTCGATCTCTACTAACTTGGACAATTTCTGGTCTAAACATTTAAAATTTTACATAAAGTGTATTCAGAGATAGGGGAAGCTTTTTAATCGGTTTGGGTCGAAAATTTGAGTTACCAATATATATGTATGTATGTTTGCATGTCTGCCTAAAACTTTCGACAGAGGCGACGGATTTTTACAAGATCAGTATCGTTTTGAGACGCCAAATATCGTAAAATTGGCTAAAAACATTAATATCTTCACCTTCAACTGGACACTTTTCTACAGAAGTGGCCACTTTTTTCGCCGATTTTTTCGAAAGTTATCCTCTCCTTTCGGTTGTCTAGCCTTAATTTAAACCTACGTCATTTCCGGTTTGGCGGTGGTCATAGCAGCAAAGACGTCAGTTTTTTCCCGTTCTTTTCCTCTTTCACAGTACGGGTTCGAGCCTGCCTTCCTACTGCCACTTTTTTCTTTTGCTCAACATTCACCTCCAAACACCCGGGCAACGCCGGGCACCCATGCTAGTATATATATATATATATATATATATATATATATATACAAGATGAACTCATAAACTAATTCACCGATTATTGTGAATTTGAAACGTAGCTGTTAAGTGTAAACGGTCGTTATGCGGACTGTATTTAGATTAATTTAGCCTCGCGAAAAATATGAAAAATGTACGTGAAGTTCTTCGTGAAAATTCAGAAACTTTCGATTTTTTTAAGTCTTAGCAATTAATGAATATTCATAAATTTTCATTTATTTTTTAGATAAATTGAAAGAGGTGTTCGCCAGGAAGCTACCATTCAACATTCTGAATTGCATAGTTATTAAACACCGGTAAAAATTGATTATTTTAATTTCAATTTTGTCTTAAAGTCTATGCAGCTCAAACTTTATCCGTATTATAAAAATGAAAATAACACAATGGATGTTGAATAAAGTTAGAATACAAATTCCACACATAAGATTTGCTATAATTTTATCTTCGATTTTTGGACTCATAAAGTGGCATAAAAGTGGTTCAAACTCTTCTGTTCGAGAATTAATTTTATCCGTCATTGAATGAGTATTTCTCTTTATTACTCTAAAATATATATTGCGCATTCGAATTAAAGATAGTATTGATTATTGTAAGGAGTAAGACAATGTAACTCATAAGAGAGAAATGGAATGCTTATTAGGCATTGTTCTCGAGTGTTCTTCAGATACTGCACTTCTATTTCTTGTTCTCTTTCGGTGGAGGAGAAATCCTTCACGACTGAGACAATTTTTATTTTTGTACTTTTTCTCCACGTTAAAAAACGACCCTGGTGTCTAACTCTGTCCCGTGGGGAGGCATTGTAAATAGGTACTTCCTTGCATGAGTAACTCCTGACTAAATATTCAAAATAATATAGTATTACCAGCCCGAATAACCCACCCTCAACATTGCCTCCCTACACGATACTAGGACTGATGCACTTTCTCTCAGTGACGTTGTTGATAGTAGCAACACTAAATTAGAGACTTCACCAAACTAGATGAATTTTTGCTCCAGATTTCAGTGAAACCAAGAGACCAAAGTGGTAGTCCCGGTAAGGAGCAATTTGAATTTGAAGAACTTAGACTGTAATGCGTCGTTATGGCAAAAAATATGTATGATGTGTTGCGCTCGTGTGATAGAAAGTGGATGCACTTTAACGCATCTGTCTTAATGAGGAAATGATGTGTCATCTTCGTACAAGTGAATATTTTATCAAGTAAAATTCTTGTTTCTATCCAACATGTGCGAAGTCTTTCCGATCTGGAGTGTACGTCAGTAGTTAAATCTACTTACTCTGGATCAACGTCAATAGTTTATTTTTAATAGAAGTGCAAGTATAAAATCGATATCACCGCCATAGATTTCTCCGGTGTTCAATCCAGTACTTAAGTCCTTGAGATGCTGTAAAGTGCATGAAACCAAAAAAAAAGAAAAAAAGAAAGAAAAAAGAAACCAAAGCAACTATCTTTAGCCTCCACGGAACCAATTCTTGATTTTTATTACATTATTATTTATCATCCTCGACCCTTGCGCGTATTTATTTTTCTCTTATTCTTTAGTCATACGCATGCATGCATGCACTATGCAAACGTAGAAAAGATATATAAGAATTAGAGGACATACACACATACACGTATATATATATATATATATATATATATATATATATATATATATATATAGAGAGAGAGAGAGAGAGAGAGAGAGAGAGAGAGAAGGAAGGAGAGAGACAGACAGCCAGACAGATAGAGAGGGAGAGAGAAAGAGGGGGAATAGAGAGAGAAAGAAAAGGAATGAGAAAAAGATAGAGATGGAGAAAAGCGATAACATTACATATCAGCCATATGCATGCCATTGTGCACTAACCAAAAATACGCCGCTCTCGCAAGTCTCCGCAAATGCAAAAGTTCAAGCGACGATGGCAATACAACTAGCCATACTAAAAAGAGAAATAAAATATTTTTCTGATGAACTCACTTTTGACTAGAATAAATAATAGATTAAACGCTGACAGGAAGTATATCATTTGATAGATTTATTGCAAATCACAGCTAATTAGAGCAATTAAAATATAAGTTTTTACTAATGTAACTCAATATTAAAACTGAGGGACATGTACGATTATCTTGTGTGATATTCACACACACACGCTTACACGCGCACACACACATGCACACACACACACACACACACACACACGCGCGCACACACACACACACACACACACACACACACACATATATATATATATAATCATAGAAGTACAGATGTATTTATAAAATGAAATTAAAACAAATAGTCTGTCAAAAGTGCTTATTAATAGGTAGAACTTTATTAACATTTACTATATTTTTCAAACATAGCTCAAACTTAGCACTGACCGTCGCATGTATATTGCATGATACACAGACATACACACACAGACATACACACACATCAACACACACACACACACACGTGTGTGCACTATTTATTATAATCTTTTCAGCTTACTTGCCTTGACTTTAAAACCATATTGAAAGAAGACGCAGAATACACATTAAGCATTATATCTCTAAAACGTACAAAAACTTTACATTTAATAGAGGTAAAGTTGCTTGAGAAAATTTTAGAATGTTTATAAAATGAACCCTAGCCATAACTCGTTCTGCTCTATACTATATTTAATGTCGCAAAAAATTTCCAAACTTCCAGTAACATTCCGGCGATATTTTTCAACAATTTGTTCAGATTTCCCACTTTAAACATCTTTCTTTAGAAAAATGCCACAAAAAGGAATCCAAAAGTGTCAAATCTCATGATCTAGGTGGGAATTCAAATCTCTACTCCTAACCTTTCTATTTGTATGTTTTCATCTTGATAAGCTAACAAAATTGGAAACGTGAAGCATTTTGTAAATATATGAAGACAACTTGTTTATGTATGAAAACAAACGTTGATTAACTCCGTTTGACTACAATAACGGATTTCCAAACTAAATAGGTAGAAGTGCTACTAACTAACTCATTGAGTATTTATAAAATATCGGCTTGCGTAGTATCGAAGAATAAATCGTGTCGGATTAAATTGTAGAATATATACTGTTAAATTTCAGAGGGCAAACCATCTAGTATTAATTACTGCTTCAGGAGCTTGGCTTACTTTAATGCTCTTTTTTAAAAATAATTTGTTAGCTTCGTTTTTTTTATTTTGCTTTTGGAATGTGTTTATTGTTTTCAGTTGCAAGATAGAAAATGAGTAGGGGAAGTCGGGGTAAGTTGAGCCAATTTTCCATTTTGCCTCTTCAGAACCCAAACGACTAATTATTTTGCAAAGATGAGTGTATTATTATAAAATTCTTTTATTTGGGAACATTTTGAAACAAGTTGCAGTTTTTCTGCTAGTACACCTAAACCGACCATGTGCTTTACAAAAATGCATATCAAATGGCTCAACTTGCCCCGACCATGGGGCAAGTTGATCCAACCTCTGGGGTAAGTTGTGCCACACAGGGGTAAGTTGTGCCACACAGGGGTAAGTTGTGCCACGCAAAAATATGTTGCAAATAAAGAAAGAACAAGCCCAAAATTGTTGCTGTGGTTATAAAACAAATTATAATAATAAAGTAGAAATGTTAATTACAGCGAATGAACCAGCACAAAATTTGAAACATATATCTGAAAGTAAGTTAATGAAGAAGTCACAGCTGAAAACGAGCTGGCTAGAACAACGGACAGAACTGCCAACACTATTTGGCTGTGGCAGCTTGTAAACAACATCTTCTGCATTGAAACCCACTTCGTCCTTTGGGTTTGGAACAAACACAGGCTTGTCCGTTCCTACCTTCCCAGCAACTTTTTGAAGGAAAATACCTTCAAACTCAAAGTCCTCCCCGTTGAGAGTGTCAACCCGGGCAATATAGTTCACAGTTCGTGATTTGCCAGCACATTTGACAACCACAAAGTCACCTTCGATTATTGGGCTATCCAGATCAATATCACCATCACTATCTGATGACACATCATGAAATTCAAAATCTGAATCATCAGTGTCACTTAAACATGGGGTTTTAGATCTCAGGGGACATGACTTTTTCCCACCAGCATTGAACAAACACTGCTTTGTTTTTGTTAATAGGCTCCTCTTTCTATTTTCAGAAAGGGCTATCAGCTTCTGTCGTTCAGAGCTGTCAGTTAAAATCTTTGAGCTGCCGTTTTTGTGACCACCTCTTCTTGCCTTTCTTGGTGCTGCTTTCGGAAATGGCTGAATTACAGATGGTGAAATGTATGGACGATGCATGACATCATGTGAGCTAGATGAAACACAAGACCCAGATGCGGATGGTTGCATAAGATCATCTTCTTGCTCTTTTTGTGGTCGGACATCATCACTGTGCACGGGCAAGACTGCTCCAGGAACCTCACCTGATGGTCCTGCATCTTCCACAGTAGAATTTGCCTCAAGGCTTTCTGCAGCCAGATTTTGCTCACGGTCAGTGTGAAGAGAAGGGGAAAAGTCAATTTCACTAAAGATGTCCCGGTTAAATGGATGAATGCCCGAGGCTTGGAATCCAGCAGCAATGTTCAATGGTGTAATGGCAATCATCTGGGCTTGGTTCACTAGAGCTGGGATTTCATATATTGTTACTGTTTTCCCTGGATTGGATCGTAGCCACCCATCCATGGCTCTGTTGTACGCTGTTTTGAAGGGTCCATACACTGACCGGTTGAGCGGCTGGAGACGATGGGAAGTGTGTGGTGGAATGGTCAGTAAGACAACGCCATGAGATCTTGCTGTGTTCACAACATTCAAAGAAATGTGTGTGTCATGGTTGTCGAGGATTAAGAGGATTTTCTTTCCTGGTGAGCATCTGGTGTGCTTGATGATGTGATTTAAATATTCCACAAACACCTCTTCATTCATCCAGCCACTTCGTATTGCCCTCCCTATGCACTGTGTTGGTCCACCTCTGATGAGGTGATCTCTGTAGTGGACTCTGGATGAACATAGGAGGCACGACTGATCCAATTGCACTCACAGTGTACACCACCGTTACTAATTCCCCGCGTTCAGCGGAGGTGATTGAACCAACTTGTTTCTTTCCTTTTTCTGTGACAACGACTCCAGGGTTTTGAACGGTGGTGCACCCAGTCTCATCAGCGTTGTAAATGTCATTTGGTGAGAACTTGTAATTGTCCATTATCTGACTCAAGTTGTTGAAAAATTTATCAACAACTGGGCGGTTGAAGGCTGTGGCACGCCTAAAAGATGTTGCTTCTGTCACTCTAATTGCCAGGTTCTGGCGCTTCTTGAAGCCTAACCACCAATCATGTCCTGCTTTTTTCTCACGATCCCAACTTGGTGGCAGATTGAGACAGTTTTCTTTAGCAAACTCATATGCCAGTGTGCGACATCTTCTCAATGATAAACCATGAAACATGTCTGACAATTGTTTCACGTGGTGAGCCAAATCTCTTTCCATTTCAGGACTAAAAACCAATTGCCGTAAGGAAACAGGTGTGTAAGCAGTCCCTGCTGGTTGACTGTCTTGTTTGTCCATGTACCGCTTCAGTGTCATTCGATCCATGTTAAAGTCCTTTGCAGCACTCCTCACACTCTGACCTCCGGTAACAGCGGCAGCAGCCCGTTCCATAACGTATGTAGGAGTTTGTCCACGATTTGTCTTTCGCACGTAGTGGCACATGTCTGGTGGGCTTTTTTTCTGTGAAACACACAAAAAAGAAAAATGAAGTTAACACAATAAATCCGATAATGATGTAGAATATTACTAGAGTGAACTAGTTGATTCAGTGGAGTTCCTGTCATAAGTCTGGAACATTGAACAATGAATGCCAGAACAGCTGGCATTTGTAGAGAGGCACCTGCCTCTCCTGGCATGTTTAGCCAATCAGGCGCCTCCAAATGGAATAACCCACCATGTCTGACTAATTGTAGGCTAGTCCATAATGGTGGAGAGGGGAGGTAAGTGCATTCTTGATTCTACAATGATAATAATAATAATGTTAAAAATAATAATGATAATAGTAATAATAAAAATAATTATTATTATTAGAATAACAAAGCACCTGTACAGCATGCAAATTCCTATCCAAGCACGGCTTACACATCTTAAACATTTACCAGGTAACCCATAGATCTAATTCTTATACAAGTAGAGCATGTAACTTATACAACATGCATTTTGAATTCACTCTATAACAGGCCTACTGATGTGGTTGCACATTCATCTGTTTCTTGAAAACGTGTAAAAAGACATATGGGGCAAGTTGAGCCAGTGGCACAACTTACTCCATTAGCATTGGCTCAACTTACCCCAGTCTGACCTCATTGAATTGTCTGTTCAAATGCATGCATCTCATGTGTGGTGAATGTAAAAATCTTTTACAGGTATGAAGGCAAGTAATTGAACAAACAACTACCACATATTATATCTAATCAAACTATTACTACACACAAGAAACATGCATTCACCTCTGTAACGCTTTATTTTACTTTTTTGGCACGAAATATGATTTTCTTTTACTGCATCAACCTCCGATATTGGTTCAGCAAAACAAAATGGTGGAGGTTAAAGTCACGTGATCAGTTGTTTATAGATTGCATACAAACTTGGATTGGCTTAGTCAATTGTGGTTAAAAGGGGGTGGCTCAACTTACCCCTATGCTCAACTTACCCCGACTTCCCCTATGCTACTCAATTTCATATTCCCCAATGTATTGATTAATCTCTCCTCTAACCTTTCGCAATTTCATATTTAATTGTTATGTTTTTTCTGCTGTTAATTTCGAACAATGTTGACAAGAATTGGTCTTTCACGATTTTGCAGAACAACTGAGATGAGATAAATAAGACTCCAATAATATCACAATTTTCTGCAGATATGCTAAAGTTGTAAGAATATTATATGGTGTCATTAATATAAAGAACATATGCGCCAAATTAGTAGAGGCTTTTTTGCCGTCGCAACCACTAGCGTTTTTGCTTGAGGCTTTTGATAGCTACTTCCATTTCATGGTTATGTGTGCATACATATGCTGTTAAGAACTAATAAAACTCCAAAGAGATTTTTAAGGCCCAATTGATTTATTAAATGTTCTTTTCTTTTCATAGGAATCACCACTTATCAAGGCCTGGAGGCCACTCGAGGATAAGCGTTAAGGATATACATTAGTCATTTTGATTAAAGCTTAGTAAACATTAGTGGAGATTTTGTAAATTGGATTACTTAGGGGGGTGGTTCATCAAGAACTTGTTTACGTTGAACTTCAAGTCAATCAGATTGTAGTCAGCTGGAAAGCAGGAAAATGGAAGACAGTTCCACAGGTGTGCACTTCTAAGAAAGAAGCTTTGTTCATGGAATCTACATTTAGATTTAGGCACAGATAAAGAATGTAAGAAATTATTGATAGTGGTTTTGGCTAGACGAGTGTTTTTCGTGAAAGTTTAGCGGAGAGGGACCATAGATTGAAGCTCAGATGATCACCTGCCATGAAAATAGCGATAAAGCAGAGAGGCTCGCAACGTCTCTTCTATGGGAAAGATTTTTAAAGAAAGAGAAAGATGCATCCCCTACTAAGCTACGAAGTCTATTTTGAACTCTGCCAAGGCAGGATAAGCTTTCTTAATAACGTTCGTAAAAGTGATTATTGAGAAAAATGGATCGGCGGAGACAAGAAGAGATGAAAACCTTAACAGCCACATTAGCAGCGAAACACGAGCAAGGACTTCCTTCAACGAAATTGATAAAAACGTACTGTGAGGGTTCAATAAACCCCCTATTCTCTTCCAATATTTCAAAACTAGTTTTTAGGAAGATAAGAGCAAAGAAAATGTAGCATGCATATATATATATATATATATATATATATATATATATATATATATATATATATATATTGAGTTCGTGCTCTCTATGAGTGATATTACAGTGGAATGATAAAATACACGAAAATTTTGTCAACACGTCTGTTCAAGAGTGCCGCAGATTACGGATTGGGCCGTGATTTCATTTTACAGTAAGACAGTGATCCTAAGCACAAATAACTATGAAATGATTTAAGTATAATGGGATTAGTGTTCTACAGTGACCTAGTCAGTAACCCCAACCAAATTTCATCGAACATCTTTGAAAAAACCTAAAACTTAACGGTGCACGCAAGAGATCCCAAGAATATCAGGGAATTGAAAAATATTTAAGAAAGTGGAATAGCTGAAACTACCAGCAAGTGCTTGTAAAGAAACTAGTAGGCGGTTATGGAAAGCGTTTGGAACAGAGTATAAAAGGTATATATTAGTAAATGTGTTAAATACATTGGCATATAATTTGATTTAACGATTATGAATATTTGTCAACTAAGTATATCTGCATTTCCCTTTTATTTGAAGATAAATAATATCTGCTCAAAGATGAGGTGTAGATTTCATCTAAATAAACATGATATTTCTTGAGAAATACGAGAGAAACAATGTACCAAAACCTTTTTAACCCACTATATATATATATATATATATATATATATATGTACTGCGTAGGCAGCATTTTTTTTCATTTAAACAGACATTGTAAGCTTCTGTTTTGTAATACGTTTTTATTTTTTCAATTTTTCGTATTATCCTTTTTGTCTTGCCCGTTGAGAATAATAACATTACATTCATGATTTACTTAAAAAATTTAAAACCCAAAACAACTCAGCAGTGTACCCTAATAAACATTCTTTCACGACATAGATATAGCAGTCTCTCTCGATACTAGCGCACAAACATATGTATTTGGTGACTTCAATGTCCACCACAGTAACTGGCTTAGATTCTCTACTTACACAGACGTAGCTGGTAGTACAACATATAGCTTCTCTATATCTCATTTCCTATTACAGACGGTTACAATGCCGACAATGAGACCAGCAAAATTAAAATGTCTCACTTCATGATCTATATGTGACCACAGTTCCCGATGATTGTATAACGAATGCTCACAGCCCAGTCGGAAATGCTGAACACGTTGTGATAATGGTGGAAATAACCCTAAATTCTCGACCCAACACTGAAGACATACTGCTCAAAACAACGCGATATTATAAAATGGCTTACGATGAAGCCATCAGGGATCTCATCAGAGATGCTACATGCGGAAATATATTTTCTCTTCCAGCTGAACAGTGGACAAATGAGACCACTAAATGATTCAATACTGCAATCGAAGCATATGCTCCCACACGGAAATTCTATAGCAACCCCCACTCTCCCCAATGGTTTACTTCTACTTGCGCAGTTGCCATTGCTATAATGCAGCATACGTACTGCAGATTCAACCGACATAAGTCCAGTTAAAACAGACAGAAGTATATAGAAGCTAGAAGTAACTGTAAGAGAGAAATAGCGACAGCTAAGACAGAATTCATTGAAACCACCAGAAAACGAATCGAAGCACAGAAATTAGGAAACCGTGATTTTTGGAAAATCTACAATAGTGTAATAAATAATGGGCAGCCAACGATTCCCCCACTATCAAACAATCATGAGGTTGTTTGCACGGCAACCGAAAAAGCTAGCCTGCTTGCCAGTCGGTTTGCCCCAAACTCCACATTTGATCTGGCATACCACTCTCTCCCTGGCTTTCCTTTGCGGACAGACGCCACATTAGATTATTTGAAAATCACCCCTTCTCCGGTACATGGTATCAGAAAAAACCTAGACACCTCAAAAGCGTGTGGACCCGATTATTAAAAAAATGTTCCACTGAGCTTGCTCCAGTTCTTCTCAAACTTTATAATAAATACCTTAAAAAATATTGTTTTCCTGAGTGGTTCTGTGGTACCGTTTTTTGAAGAATTCTGGCGAAAGAAGTGACCTATTAAATTATCTCCCCATTAGCCTTCTCCCGCTTTTCGCTAAAATATTTGAGTCCTTAATTAATCAAGCTCTAGTCCATCACTTTACAGCTGCTAAACTCCTGATCGACAATCAATATAGATTTAGGCAAGCCCCCTCCACAACAGATATCCTAACTGTAATTTTTGGAACGTATATACCGTTCAATTAATAAAACAGGGGAGGTAGAGCGGTAGCCCTCGATATATCTAAGACTTTTGATAGAGTATAGCACAGTGGTCTTCTCAGGAAAATTAGATTATACGGTATCACTGGAAGAATACACAATGTAATTAAATCTTTCTTAAGTAAGAGAAATCCAGGTTGTCCTCGACAGTCGTACAGCTAAACAATATGATATAAATGCGGGAGTTACTTTATTATTCCTGATATTCGTAAATGACGTACCTGATAAAATTGTTTCTAAGATGGGTATGTTTGCTGATGACACCACGCTCTATAACAGGCATGAGGGAAAAGCAAATGAACACATATCTAAGGAAATAGCAGAAACGGGAAATCGTGCCAGTTTTAGGGTTACTGGCAATAACAGGTTGGATGTGAGGAGGGTTATCCAAGGCATTTAAGCGTGTTGGTACTTTTCGGAATGTGACCTGATTAAGGGTAGGATTTTTGCATTTTTATATAGATATATTCATGTATTTTTAGCTTCTTAACATTGTTTCGTTGTGTAATGGGGACAAAAATGGATGGTGACATTCAATGCTGCCAAGGCTAAGCTTGTTTCTTTAAAAAAATTCTAGAAACTTCTCTACCAGCAATAGCAATGGCGAAGAACACATTACCCGAAAGTACTTGCTTTAAACTCTTCGGCCAAACGTTTACAGGGAATATTAACTGGAATAGATACATTAAGAGCATTGCAAAGGCTGCTGCGAAGAATGTGAGCTCTCTCTACCGTGCTAGAAAACTACTTACGCCTGAAAGTATTTTGTGCCTCTATAAGGCCACTATTCGCCCATGTATGGAGTACTGTTGTCACATTTGGGCTGGTGCATCTGCTACTTGTCTCTCACTCTTGGACAGGGTTCAAAAGAGAGTCGCCAACCTGATAGGTCCTAAACTGTCATCTAGGCTTCAGCCTCTGTCCCATCGACGAAATGTTGCATCCCTCTGCCTGTTCTACATGTATTTTAATGGTGAATGCTCTGACGAACTACAAGCACTTGTACCCCCTCGACGTGAATAATGCCGACAAACCTGACAATCAGCCAAATCCCACCCCTTCACAGTAGAGATCCCGAGGTGTAAGAAAGCCTTCTACTCCAATAGTTTCTTCCCAAAAAATGCTAGACTTTGGAACTCCCCTCCGAGATTCTGCTTCCCCAACTGTACTGACATGCAGAAGTTCAAGTGTAATGTGAACAGACATTTTGCTGCTCATCTCCCTTCATAATACCTCTACAACTTATGTCCCCGACAGTAGCCCCCTACTTTAAAATGGCACTTGCCTTTTTTGGGGTGAAAATTGAATTTTAAAAAATCCACCCTCCTCTAAAACCACTTGATCGCACCAACGTCAGTTTAAATGCCCTTTGAGAGAATGTAAATCCTATGCAAACACTGCAACTAATAGTTACGTCGAATATGCGATTAACACATTATCGCGCTGTCTTACCTGCCATAATGTTTAGTCTAGTGCCATATTCCAAATATCTTAAATATAATACGTCATTTCCCTCCTCGAATTTCTGTCTTGGATATGACCTTACACTATATCCGATGGCAAGGCCCTAGCTTGCGGGATTTGGGGAGTGTGTAGTCACCCTTTAATTGTAATTGCTCCCAGGTCCACTCTGACCCGGAGTAGTAGTACTTGTTAGGGTCCCAACTATGGGTTAAATAGAAACTGACTTAAATATATATATATTCTTTTTAAAAAAAATCACCAAAATTACTGGATTCGGCATTAAATAACCTGAAAAAGGTTGATATGCCGTAAAACAAAAATCAACAAACCCTTGAATTTCAGAGAAATTTTAATTAACAACAGAAAAATACTACACAACGAATTTTCGAAGATAATTCGTGGTCTGAAGACGTAATCTCTCCAGCGCGGTTGATTACAGAAACATGTATACACATATGTAGCCATCAATGTTTGTATAAATAAATTTAATATACCTGCTCTTTTTACCCATTGAGCACTTTTTGGTAGACACATGTTGTTTCATTGGATATATATATATATATTCTAATTTAATGTTCGCCGTCCTTATATATATATATATATATATATATATATATATATATATGTATATATATGCATATATATGTGTGTGTGTGTGTGTGTGTTTGTGTGTGTGTGTGTGTGTGAAAATAAGATAAAAATACCAGCGATGGTTGACGTTATGTTGTTTTGAAAAAAGAAAAATCGAATGAATTCATGAAATGATCAACGTTCCGTCCCTATTGCACACACATGGTTTCCTTCCCGATATGGGTAAGATTCTAACACTGTTTTCTTTTCATTTTCGTATGGTCTATGATTGTTTTCTTTTTCTTTTCTTTTTTATTTTTTGCATTTTTCCTTTTAATATCCTGAAGATGTCCTCTGCAATAGGGACGAAACGTTGATCATTTCCTAAATTCATTCGGTTTTTCTTTTTTCAAAACAACATATATATATATATATATATATATATATATATATATATATATATATATATATATATATATATATATAAGGACGGCGAACATTAAATTAGAATAAATTACAGAAAATACGTTTGTTTTGCAAATATATAGTTTGATCCAAAAATTAATTGTTGACATTTATTATTTTAATACAATTTGGAGGATATGACCCCGGCGGCGTATATGACATAATCAAGAGGTCTAATTTTCAAAAATCCGTCACTTAATTTAAGCTGTATTTCAGCATAACATGTCGAATGTTATCTTCTAAAAGATTAATTGTGCTTTTATCAGTGTAGACATAGGACTTGACATATCCTTACAGGGAAAAATCCAATGAGGTTTAATCAGACGAAGAAGATGGCCAGTTGACAAGTCAATTTTATAAAATTATTCCTTGAAATTTTTCTCTCAGTAAATTGATCGTATCATTTGCAATTTGCAAATACTGGTGAATTGCAAAACCAATTTGCACTAAAAAAAATAACGGGTATTTGCTATATCTGTAATTAAAGAAAATAGACTTTTCAAATATAAATTCGCCAGATCTAAAAGTCTACACACACACACACACACACACACACACACACACACACACACACACACACATATATATATGTGCGTGTGCGTGTGCGTGCGTGTGTGTGTCTACATACATACAGCCATGGCCAAAATTATGGAACGCCGATAAAAGATTGAAATAATAATTTAAACCTACGTATTTAAATGCAATGAATCGTACAATGAACAACTGAAATGCAAATGTAAAATATTTAGCAGTAAAATGTAATATATTTTCTTGTTTAAAAATCTCTCTCAAGCGCTTTTAGCTAGGCTTCATGACTAAATTCATTCAAATATTTAAAATGATTCATTGTCAAAATAAAAAGTCGTTATTTATTTTTCAGATAATATGTAATGTCCAAAGAGGCAGCTTTCAGAGATTAAAAAACGCAAACATTATTGCTTTATCTAGTGAAGGTAGAAATTGCTAGTAAGATGGAGTTCAAATAACAAATAAAAGCTACAATGAAACAAAGTCTTTCACACAAAAGAAAAAATGCTGTAAAAAGTCTACAATCGCCAGAGAGGACAGATTTTCGAAAAAAACATCCCTTGCAGATAGGAAGAAAAGTTATTCAGAGCTTGATGCTGAATATAAGGAATATGCAAATAAAATCATATCAGCTCGAACAGTGAAGAGAAGATTATTATAAGTGGGATTAAAAGGATGAAAAGTCAGGGAGATGCCATACTTGTCTCAGGCTAACAAGAACAAAACCGATTGGAATTTGCACCCCCCCAAAAAAAAAAACGATAAAAAATAGACACCTGTTAATTGGGCAAAAATTGTTTTGTCTGACGAAAGTAACTTTGAAATAAGTTAACAGCTCTATTTCCTAAATTTTAGAACAAACGTTTGAATTTTTTTTTTCAAAAATTGTAACACATTTCTTTTTCATCAGATTTTTGGCGCTCCTAAAGCGGTTTATGTTCGCCGTAGGGAATAAAAGATATTTTATCCTAAATGTGTGATTCTAACCGTCAAATTTGAAGGAGGAAGTAAAATAATAGATTGGGGCTGCATGACTTCTTTATGTACTAGGATATTGTACACGTGTGGGGGCAGAACGAACTCCAGAATTTGCACTAACACGCTGGACCTGGTTTACCAAAGTTCTTTGACTAAAATATTTAATAATAACGTTCCAAGTGATGTAATTTTTCAACAAGACAATGCACCATGCCATATGTCAAAGTTTCAATCGGGTTGGTTTGAGAAAAAAGAGATTATATATATAAAGAGACATATCGATAATAAGAAAAGATGAATGCAAATATTAGAAATGCGGGCATAAAATAAATACAGAAAATTGTTGAATATAAAGATTTATATGGACACATTGTGAAAAGATTAAATTAAAAGTGTAAATGAAAAATATAAACAATGTCGAAATGACTTATTAATTTTCAAATTACTGTTATTTAAATAATCTAACAGTGTTCAATATTAACCGCGCTATATTTTCACTGTCGTATCCGTTTTCGTTTTTTATACATGATGTCATCGTCCAAGGTTTTACCTCTTTCATTGATTCGTGCCTCATCCGTCCAGCTATTACTTGCTTATTTGATGGAGTACTGTATTGCATGTTTCGTTGTCATGCCATTATCTACACATTACTTACTGCTTTGAGTAATTTATGGTGAGCGTAAATTATAATAAAGAGTTAGAATAAAGTTAGAGTGATAAGAAAATTCCCATTAGTGTCGAGCAATAAATGGAAACGATCATGAATAAAACGAAAAACAAAATAAACCTTATAGAAATTAAATGCGAGAATAAGAATTATAAAGTTTAATCAACCGGTTTTTCAGTAAGCCGATCAATTCTCCTAACTTCTGTTTTTTTTTTCGCACAGAAGTGACGTTGCTAGTCTATGTTTATTGGAATACTTTGTTTATTGTTAGTGTTCAAATGAGCTACACACATGCTTTCTCTCTTTGTACCAAAGACTAAACAGCACTTCCACGAGCAAGGTTTTCTTTTCGATGAGCTCCTATCTAGCAACACAATTTTACGACGCTGCTTACTAACTGAATATTACAAGTTTGCATGCAAGTTTAATATAAACAAATGCTTGTTGAACAGTCTTCTTGTCTTTCCACTTCCTTTAGGAAGTGACAGTGGTCTAGGGTCTAACGACGCGGGCTGATGATCTGAGTGTTCCAAATTTTAATTCAGTTCGTTTCACAAAAATCAGCTTCACTTAAGATGTTGGTTACCATTCACATGGCCCCTCCCGTAAATCCTGGTGTCTTTGTTGACTAGAATATATATCGAGGAAACCTATGTCAACAATGGAATCTTCGGATTCATATGACATAATAATAATGATTAATTCCTCTTTAATTATATTTTGTCTATTTTTTTTGTTTACGTAGGCGACTCTAGGATAAGAGTTAAAAAGTATCCAGTAGTCAATGGGACAATATTATAGTAATCGTTAGAACTGTAATTTGGTAAATTTGATTACTTAAGGGGAACGGCTCATCAAGAACTTGTCTACGTTGGACTTGAAGACGACCATTTTGCAGTCAACTGGAAAACAGGCAAACAGAAGAGAGAAACTTTGTTCATGGAATCTACGTTTACGTTTAGGCACAGATAAAGATTGGGGGAAATTATTGATGGTGTTTTCAGCTAGACGTAAAGTTTGGCGTGAGGGAGACCATAGATTGGAGCTCAGACGAGCACTTTCCATGAAAATAACAATAAAGCAGAAATAGAGGTTGCAGGGAAGAAAAAAGGGCATCCCCTACGAGGCTCTGTAGTCTTTTGTTATAACTCTGTTAAGGCAGGATAAGGTCTTTCTCGCAGCTCCTGCTCAGATGTGGCAACAGTAGTCCATCATTGTGTCCGGCTCTTATATAGGTAGAGGGATCGATAGAAGGATACCATCATTTTACCAGGGCCTTTGGCAACCGATTTAATGTACGTGTTCCATTTCAGATCAGGAGTAAAGGGCAAGCTCAGAAGCTTTTCAAAACGTAGAGCCTCCCCAAGCCATTTATTCAAACTAATGCAAGATGGGGATCACAATTTTGATAATGTAAAAATAGAAGCTTGGTTTTAGATGCATTAAAAGTAACCAGCAACGTCTTTCCCCACGTGCTCAAAATCAGAGGAGAGAGAATCAGAGAGAGCTTGGTCGTTTACGGCCTTTGATGTGCTGCCATATGTAGTAGTGTCGTCAGCATAAATGTCTACAAATGTGATTTGAAAAATCATTGATGTAGATCAGGAAGAGAGTTGGACCTAGGATAGACTCCTGAGAGACTCCAGTATTTATACTATAAGCTTCTTATTTCTGCTCATCAACCACTACTCTTGTGAACCTATAAGAGGGGAAAGATTTAATTACTGAAAAGACATTTCCACCTATACCGTAGCTGGAGATCTTGTGAAGTAGACCTTTATGCCATACACTATCAATGTCCTTACATATGTCAATAGCAATTGCGCTAGAAAGGAAGCTTCCATCGAGAGATTCGCTTATCCTATGAGATATAACCGTAAGCACATCTGCTGTTGAGTGGAACGCAAACAATATTACATGTCACTATAAGAAGGTTATTTTTGCGGAGATCTAACACAAATTCCACTAACTTAGTCATAGCGCACTGGAGACTTATTGGTCTGTACTGAGAAGAAGATGACCGATCACCTGCATTCATAAATACTGACGAGATATACCAGGGTGTTGGGAAGCAATTCTCCTTAAAACA
The DNA here is from genome assembly GCF_053919585.1 of Euprymna scolopes. Classification (NCBI taxonomy): domain Eukaryota; kingdom Metazoa; phylum Mollusca; class Cephalopoda; order Sepiida; family Sepiolidae; genus Euprymna; species Euprymna scolopes. Next base: position 77,251,699 of record NC_136493.1, on the reverse strand, counting down.
ACGCTTAAACAACTTTGTAAGCATGGGAGCTAGTTCTGGTTGAAGCTTTTACAGCATTATAATTAGAATGCCTTTACTAGAATCAAGGTTTTTTATTAGTTTTGCAACATCATGCACAGATATTTGTATACCACATATCGTGTTTTCTGAAACAGGAGGAAATATGAGGGCTTGGCGGCCTTGGAATTAGCTGAAAAGATTTTGGCAAAGAGTTTGGCTTTGTTTGATGCTGACAACATTACCTCAGGTTCATTAATGATAGTTAGGATAGAGTACACACTTCTACTCAGGGTGCTGTTAGCTATTTGCCAAAAGTGTGGGGAACCAAACCGCTGCTCAACCACTTTCATTACTCTTTTACAGTAGTTGCGGGCAGTCTTGAAAGCGGCTTTAGTCTCAGTGCATCTGTTACATTGGAAAAATGGAAAAAGTGATTTCTGTGAGCAATGGCAGCAGCACATTCTGAAGAGAACTACGGCTGTGCTTGGGGTTTTGCTGGAATATTTTGGAGGGTATGAAACAGTCTATAACTACAATTAACTATTCCGTCAGGTCTTATACTATTGAGGACACATTCTGTTTAAACAAGAAACGCAGAGGTAGATCTGATATAAATGATATCCCAGTCAGCCATAGAATATCTTAATACAGTACCATGGAGAAGTACGTTTGAAGATTATTACATTTCGTTTTTATCTTAAGTGATACAACAGAGATCTAAGTCGGAAGATCTAAGTGGAAACAGAACGGAAACTGAACATAGCTTAGAGGAAGTTGTGAGGAAAAGGTCTTGGAGACTTGTATACTGACAGTCATTGTCGCGCACACGGGTGGGTTCGCGAACAATCTGAGTGAGGTCATAAGCAATAGAGAAATCGTGACAGAACCTCCACTCATCATCTGCATGTTTGAGTGGGTTAACCATTCCACGTTGTGAACATTAAAGTCTCCACAGACGTGAATGTAAGCCGAAAGATAAGCAGACAGTATGTGGTCAATTTTTAACACATAATTTCTTATTCTCTCGTTGTGACGATCATCGTGCAGCGTACAATCACAACTGGTCGAATGGCCTTAATAAGCGTTGCAAATTAGTAAAATTTTTTAAAAAAAATACATTAGCGGATCGTGTACACTATAATTAAGATTCTTCTACGCAACAATTTTCTGAGAGTGCTCTATCCTGCTATAATCAGCCGTCAATCATGACTAATCGGTGGCTATAATTGAACCGCCACCCCTAGCGTTTACAAAAACTTTGACTACCAGACATTTTTTTTAACCACCAGTCATTTTGTTTTCGATTACTCCATGTAGTCTCATAATGGTTTTGGCTATGCGAAACACTTATGCAAGTTGGGTTTGACAGCTATGACAATGCACTCTTTTGTGTACGATGGAATCGACATTTTTTTTAATCATAAAACATTCATTTGTCAACATAATGTGTCTATCCAGGATGGTATTGTGGTGTTAAGTTCTAAGATTTTCGAATGAGAATAAATAAAAGTATATGTGCAATCACATGTTTATACCAGAAGCTTGAGGTGAGTAACAGTAGCACTGCAGTCGGATGACTGTTTTATTATTTCAGTTGGTATTTATGTTTACTATTGTTAAATATTTAACAACAATTATTATTTCATCAGAAATTAACTCAAGGTTTCATGACTTGTGAACAACTATTACAGTCCAAAACGTTTTTTGACTTTTCGAACTATGAATTCTTTTCATTTTCGTTATATTAACAAGTTGTCTTTTTGTATGGATTGGATATCTCATTTTTTCTTTTGATCATGTCCTACGTTTAACAACATTGCATTTGTGAGAAAATACAGTGTAAATATTTATGGGATAATCAGATGTATCTTATCGAAGACATCATCTAAAATGTGAAGATATACGAAAAGCTAATGACGATACAGTTGGAAACCGGTAGAGTCGTTTGTAGAAAACCCCCGCCAAAAGTAAATGGGTTTCGCAAAAAGAGATGTGTTTACAATAATTCTCAGGGTACGTACACGCAGGATTAAGTTAGGGTTAGGGTTAGCACTATGATTATATGATGATTACAGTTAATAATTTTACACAAGATATAATCGATTCTCCTCAACGGATAGAACGCTTTCATACATTATTTAGAGATATACTTAAATTTTATTAACAATCCTACACAAGTAATGAAAACATGTTGTATAAGACAAATAGAAAAACCATCTGTGAAAGAACACAGCAGTGTTTCAATAAACTAAAAGGACAATATTAGTGTTTTCCCTATGCGAAACACTAAAATAACAAAAAAACAAGACCAACAGATAGCAAATGAATTAAGAATCCATATCCGACTGTACGCATAAATAGAAAATAATGATGCAGAGTCACGTAAACCGCGTAGAATATTCTAGTATCATTCGAAAAGATAGATCAGTAATAATAGTGATGCAGATCTCTACATATATATAGTTCGGTTCGGGGATGCATTTATGGATAGGCAGAATAGACAATAAATGTCAGCTCGATGCAGGGCATAAAGACTATTCGCTCAAGGAAGATGCGATAATGTTTGGATAAGACTAAAATAATTAGCATAATAAATATTTTATTTTTATCTGAGTGAGCAATTCCTATTTTATTTTGGTGTTATAATATAAGTGATAATTCGTATTATATTTTGAAGTTATCGTTATTGGTAGCATTAATTTCGGGAATTGTAATAGGATTTTACAATGAACATTTATTGGTTCTCATAATGGTTGCTATTTTTGATCTCATATGGTTTAGCTCAGCCTCACTGCACAAATTCCTGCTGTTATCCATTTGGTAGATTATTTTTGGGGATGGAACATTTTTCTTGCCTGGGCAGAGGTAAAGGAATATTTACCCCTAGGTCTCTTTCTTTTGTTTTGTTATGCGTGTTTTTTGATGAGCATATTCCATAACTCATAGCAGTTTCCATTTTTACAGCTGTTTCCCATCTAGCTTTCTGTCTCCGCCAAGTCTCTTTTCCACAATCGGAAGGTTTCTTATGAGGCTGCTCTCACCTTCTGAGATATATTGGCTCATCTGAGAAACCAGTGACTGTAGCCGGGTAATTAGTATATTTCTCTTCTATTCAGGAAAATAAGATTTTCTGATATTCTAGAGTAAAATAGCGTTTGGATTATAATTCTACTTTACAAACGTTGAATACTGCTAGCAAAAGAATAGAAGCTTCTTTTCTAGAATGGATCAATGCTGGGATTTTATACCGGTAGTATTCTGATTTTTAATTGCTGCAGTTGATGGTGACAGGGGACCATAGGCTTTTCATATAAATGCTTAATGGCTGACCCTAATTAACCTCTGTCATTGTTATAGTGTAACTTCCAGAAGAAAGAAGGGTTGAACCATTACTACTCCTTCCAACCTGGTGTATATACAGGTTGAGAAGCCCTTTTTATCCTGGATGTTGGCCTGCTAGCATGTAGATTTATTTTTACTTATTTTTCTTATTAGTTAATTCTCATTGTCTACTGCTTCTCATTAGATAATAAAAACGGTCCTCTATCAATAGAGGAATTGTCCCCATTTAAAATATGAAGAACGTGCTGGATGGCTTGAGAAAACAACACACCATGTTTTTGAATATTTAATTAATGCTTAATTTTGATGAGAAGTATCGTGATGTCAGAGCCCTTCAGTTTCTATCTTGTAGGTATTCAATTTCACTCTTGTAGGCATTCAATTTCATGTTTAGAGGTCATCAATTTCACTCTTGTAGGCAATGAATTCCAGTCTTGTAGGCATTAAATTTACTCTTGCGAGCAGTTAATTTCACTCTTGCAGGTATTCAATTTCAATTGGAGTATTCATTTTTTTCTCCAAAACACCTAGTTTCTCTACAGTTTGGAAGCAGATTCTACACTCGTATGTTACAGAAACCAAAATCTAAAGTAACCTTGATATAATTAGTTAAAAAATAAGTTTTTTTCTTCTAATAATATAATTATTACTTATTTTAAAACTGAATGTGTCGTAATTGTTATTAATGATGATAATGATGATATATATTGTCGTCTCCCTAGGTGTCACAACATTATATATGTATATATATATGTGTGTGTATTCGAGGGAGGTGGTGTTTGATCAACACTGCTGAGGAGGTCATGATTTAATATACTGTTTTGTTTTTAATCCTCGAAAGTGTTTCATGGTAAACAACTGAATATCCCTTGAGGAACGTTGATATTATTATTCGTTCATGTAAGTAAAGCTATTAAGCGATACGGAAGATTAATATACTTACTGACAAACTAATGACATTTTTTTAATATAGTGTTAAAGGTTTTAGCAAAAAGTTTTCAAGACTATATATCCATATCTATATTATATATATATATACACACACACACACATATATATATATATATATATATATATATATATATATATATATATATATATATATATAAAATTGTGGAACTTTATGGTTTATCCGATGGAAATATTAACTGTCTCTGATGAGTTATTCAGTATTCATACGTAATATAACGAAACACGTGTATGACAAAATAAAATATTATGAAAGAAGAAATATAAACACACACACACATATATATATATATATATATATATATATATATATATATATATATATGGCTTTGTAATGTTATCAAAGAAACTATAAATCACGTCAAATCATGGAGATGTTTTATTTTTAAACTAGTAGCTCGCTCGGCGTTGCGTAGTTGTAAAATACGCTTAAATATGATATTTTAATTCATGCAGATTTAGTACAAATTATTATAGAGTCAATTCTCTATTGATTATGTAAATCGAATATCCACTTTATAGTTTTTGTTTTAATTTGTAGCAGCTACTTTTAGCAATCTAATCGATTTTATTCCACAGGTTCGAAGTCCCTATATATAAAGTTTCAAGTATTTCGATAAAAAATCGACAGAAAAATTCGTTAGAGACTGTTCGGCACGCACGCAGACAGGCAGACAATGGTCACTTGTCTCTCTGTCTGTGACAATAAAAAACATTATGTAAAATCTTACTTGTGACGGAGAGAAATGATTGTAGAACAAACCACTGAGTATTTTTGTTTCTAAACAAGAAATAAGGTATTTGTACAGAATTGTACCATCGTGAAAAATATCTCATTCGTGACGGAAAAAAAAGTTCGTACAACATAAAATTACATAAAATCATCGAGTTATCTCATTTTTACATAGAATTGGCATATACTTAAAATTATTTTAGAAGTCCTGTGAACGCCCCCTTAATTTTATTTTGTGCTTTCAACAGCGTGCCTCCACTGACTAGTTGAAAAAATAGTTTGCTTTCTAAGGAAGGATAAAAACTTTGTTTTAGTAATTATCTGGAGACACTAACACTTTTATTTAATGCTTTCTGTGGCTCTATGGATGCCTTTTGGCTTTATTTTTTCAGTACACTTTTACACGGCATAATCACGTTGACACACCGGTTCTTGTCAGTTCACCGAAGTTAAGCAACGTTGAGCCTGAATAGTACCGGATGGGTGACCATTTGGGAATTCTAGGCGCTGTATGTGCTCTCCGCTTATCTCGGCATTGTTTCCAGTCGTCTTGTACCTCAACTTGCCACTGGTATGCAACAATGTTGACTCAGGAGAGGCGTGGTTGGAGATTGCGCAACTCTTGCCACACAAATTTCACGCGCAGGCACCCTTACAGTGGGTATCCATAGTCTGTCAAGACTGAAGAAAGCGTTAACACTTTTAAAAATATAATTTATTTTCTTGGTGTGAGTGTTAGAAACTTGATTTTAGTATTACTCTGAAGGCCTTCTTAATTTTTATAGCCCTCTTAGTGGTGTTCTGGGGTCTCTGAGATCTAATTTTTTTACTGCTCATTTAAAATAATTTCCTATCCTAGTGTTGTTTGAAACTTAGTCCTTGTAGTTTTCTTCAGGCCTTTTGAATTTTATTTAGTGCTCACAATACGCTCTGGAGGTCTTTAAACGTGTTTTCAATGCTCACTAATGAATTTGTTATTGTTTTATTAATTCTATTTTGCTAGAAAATAGTACATTAACTTGATTTTAAAACAAATAATTTCCAAAATAATGAGAGATGAATGAACAAGTTTTGAAAGAAATATGTTAAGCATACTTTTTAATACGGTTTTTATATCTAGAATTCTGGTAAAAAATCTGAAATAAAATCTGAAATAATAAATTATAATTACAATATGACTTTCAGTAAACAGTACATACTACATAAATAGTGCGCAATTCTCTATATATGGCAGGCGCGTGAAATAATGCAGTAGGCTACGTGTAACACGATGGATGCTGAATCCAAATGTACTGAATACTCTAAATACAGTTCGTGATTGTGATAATATAATTTTACTCTTATTAATATCTTTTAGTTGAACAGTGCTCAATGCCCTAGATAAAATATATATGAGAATAAATATAGCGTAGATAAAATATATATGAGAATAAATATAGCGTAAATAAAATATATATGAGAATAAATATAGCGTAGATAAAATATATATGAGAATAAATAGAGCGTAGATAAAATATATATGAGAATAAATATAGTGCAGATAAAGTATATATGAGAATAAATATAGCGTAAATAAAATATATATGAGAATAAATATAGTGCAGATAAAGTATATATGAGAATAAATATAGCGTAGATAAAATATATATGAGAATAAATATAGAGTAGATAAATATATATGAGAATAAATATAGCGTAGATAAAATATATATGAGAATAAATATAGCGTAGATAAAATATATATGAGAATAAATATAGCGTAGATAAAATATATATGAGAATAAATATAGTGCAGATAAAGTATATATGAGAATAAATATAGCGTAAATAAAATATATATGAGAATAAATATAGTGCAGATAAAGTATATATGAGAATAAATATAGCGTAGATAAAATATATATGAGAATAAATATAGAGTAGATAAATATATATGAGAATAAATATAGCGTAGATAAAATATATATGAGAATAAATATAGCGTAGATAAAATATATATGAGAATAAATATAGCGTAGATAAAATATATATGAGAATAAATATAGCGTAGATAAAATATATATGAGAATAAATATAGTGCAGATAAAGTATATATGAGAATAAATATAGCGTAAATAAAATATATATGAGAATAAATATATCGTAGATAAATATATGTGAGAATAAATATAGCGTAGATAAATATATGTGAGAATAAATATAGAGTAGATAAATATATATGAGAATAAATATAGCGTAGATAAAATATATATGAGAATAAATATAGCGTAGAAAAATAGATGTACGAAGAGAAATAAAAGAGGAGGAGGCGAAGGAGAAAGACAGAAGAATTTGTTTAATTATATACTTTTTTTGTTTTACTATTTAATATTTTAAATCATATTTAAATCATTTTTATTGCAAATAACTTTACTATTTCACACAGTAGAATATTGAAACAGAAACTCATTTCAACTTGTTGCATCATATTCAACTTGTTGCATATATTCATTTATTTTTAATTTGAATAAAAAAGTTCAATAAAATATAATCTTTAAAATGAGATAGAAGTTAGACAACAGTTTTTGTAAGTCATCAAAATAGTTAAACAAAATTCATTTGAAATTTACAAACTTTCAAAGTAAACTTTTATAAACTTTACAAAATAAGAAATCCAAATTTATTTAAATTGAATCTAAAAAATATCTTGAATGTTATGTACACTTTTTGATTTTTTTTGTAGAAAATTATACAGATGCATATAGTTTACGCAACTGCAACAAAATGTACATAGCATAAAATAAATACAGGATAATTATTAGACTAAACTTAAATTAAATGTTTATATCTTACTAGCAGGGGATTTGACTTTGCTCAAAATTGAATGTGGATCAACAAATATTTTTATTGCCATCAAAATTGATAAATTTACCCATGTTTTACAACCTAACTGATTGATTGAATTTAGGGACCCACTGGGTTGTACTTTCTCGCAGTGATTTAGTACATAAGGCATTGTAGTCTACGTTGCACAGACAATTGTTTTTATATAACGGTTTTAATTTAACTTTTTTTTTAAAATCTAGAAATCAAGTATCATTGGTTAGGTTGCGCTCTAAACAAAAACATTCATTTCGAACGCGACCCTGACTTCTCAAAAAACCTACTGTTGATCATATACTTCAAGCCCTTCTGCTTATGCGGTGATAAAACTTCTCAAATGCACGTGTGTAATGTTAGGCTTTATAAGGTGTTAATTTAATCGAACTGTTCCTTCTTATATCAGAATTTTCAATAATCGCTTAACTAGTTTCGGTAATTATCTGAAGCATACCGATATCAAACGACTCTCAGGCATATAAATTATATTTGTGTGAAATTTAATAAAAATCGGCACATCGGTTTATTAGTCCGTATGAAACAAACTCTCACGCACTCATGCAAACACACAATGTGCCTTGTAGAGATTTTGTAAAGTTGAACCATTTCCCGGAAACATACATCTAAAATTTCAAAATTGACAGAAGAGTTCGGTAGAGTCTATAAAAGTCAACTCTTTGAACTTTAAACTCTTGGTAGCCAAGTGTTCGCCCAAGAACTGATTAAAAAGCTTGCTGCGTGCCTGAATACTCTTTATGAAAAATTTCAAATATTTAGACCCAAAATTGGATGAATAGTTTGCTAGAGAGCGCAAGGGTCAACTCTTTTTAACGTTGGCCCCTAGGCAGCCAAGTTTTCTGCCGAAAACCGATTACAAAGTTTGCCCTATGTCTGAATACACTTAATGTAAAATTTCAAAGATTTAGACCAAAATTTACTGAGTAATTTGGTTAAGAACGCAGAGGTCTACTTTTAAATTTGACCCACATTTTGATCCCTTAAACTTTAATGTTTTGGACTCAATTCAAACTAAAAAGCTTTGTCCATGTTCAAGTAAACAACATCTACAATTTCAAGTGTTTAGACCCAAAATTGGCGAAGGAGTTGGTAGATTTTTAAAGGTCAAATCGCTGAACTTTGAGCCCTTGACAGCCAGATTTCTGGTCCAAAATGGATTAAAAAAAGTTTTCCAAATCATAATACTCCTTATCTGTAGACTGAAAATTGACAGAGTAGTATAGTAGGGAAATGTACACACAGAGATAAGTTCACTTTTAAAGATATACCAGCAGTTCAGTTCGGCTTTGCCCGGGCCCTATATACTCTTAATAACTTTGTATGCATATATATATATATATATATATATATATATATATATATATATATATATATATATATATATATTAAGAAGTTCGTACTCATGTACAGGTAACCTACATTTAAAATTTCTAGTGTTTGGACCAAAAATTGGCGGCGGAGTTTGGCAAAGTTATCAACGCTCAAATCGTTGAACTTTGGCCCCTTAACAACAAAATTTCTGGCCAAAATCCGATTAAAAAGATTTCAAATCTCATTAACCCTTTTGTTAAATCCCGAGCCTGTAGACTAAACATTGACAAAGTAGTATGCAAGCGAAATGTGCATATACACACAGACAATATTACTTTAATAATAGATTAATCACAATTAATCTAAAACCACAAATTATTTGCTACTAATTTGCTATTATTCTTAAATCCTTATTTACTATTAATTCACTATTAATGTCAACTTATACTTATTTGCTATTAATGTACTATTGCTCTCAACTACAAATCTACTTACTATTAATTCACTATTAATCTCAAACCCCAAATTATTAGCTACTAATTTACAATTTTTTCAACTCCATCCAAACATTTTACTAATAATTCACTATTAATCTAAAACCCAAAATTAATTGCTATTAATTTACGATTGTACCAAACTCCACACTTATTAAATAATAATTCACTATTAATCTCAAACCCATAAAATATTTGCTATTAATTTACGATTGTTCTCAACTCCAAACTTATTTACGAATAATTCACTATTAATTTGAACCCCAAAATTATTTGATACATATTTACTATTACTCTTAAATCCAAAGTTATTTACTTTTAATTCGCTACTTTTCTCAGACCGAAAATTATTTGCTATTAATTTACTATCGTTCTCAAGTCCATACTTATTAATAATTCACTATTAATCTCAAACCTAAAATTATTTGCTATTAAATTACTATTACTCTCAACTCCAAACCTATTTACTATTAATTCACTAGTAATCTCAAACCCATAATTATTTGCTATTAATTTGCCATCGTTCTCAATTACAAATCTTATTTACTATTAATTCTCAATTAATCTTAAACCCGAAATATTTTTCCACTTATTTACTATTGTTCTTAACTCCAAACATATTTACTCTTAATTCACTATTAATCTCAAACCCAAAATTATTTGCTATTAATTTACTATCACTCCAAATCAAGCTTATTTAACACTTTCATTTCTACCTGGCTTTGCTCGGGCCTTATGTACTATTCCTCCTACGTATTAATGCACTGTATGTACGATTTCAAATGGTTAGACCAAAAGTTGTCTGAGTAATTTTGTAGAGACCGCAGAAGTCAATTTATTTTATATTTGGCCAATATTTTGACCCCTGAACATTTATTAGTATGGTCTTAAATCAAAACACAAATTTTTACTCATATCCATTTTAAATTTCAAGTCTTTAAACCCAAAAATTGGAAGAGGAATTTGGTAGAATCTGCAAAGGTCAACTCTTCCAAATTTGACCTTTGGCAGCAAAAATTTCGCCCCAAAATTGATTAAAATGCTTGCCAAATGTCTGCTTACTTGTTATTATACACTTCAAATGTTTAGACACGCTGAGTAGTTTGCTAGACACCGCAACCGTCAAATCTTTTGGGCTTTGGCCCTTGGCAGCTTAAATTTTCGACCCAACCCTATTAAAAAGCTTGCCCTTCTCTGAATACCCGTTATGTAAAATTTCAAATGTTAAGACCAGAGTAATTCAGCAGAGACCGCAGAGAACAGTCTTTGTTAACTTTGACCCCAATTTTGACCCCTGAACATTTATTTTTGGGAACTCTAATCCAATTAAACTTTTGATTTATGTCAAAGTAACCTACATTTAAAATTTCAAGTGTTTAGACCCCAAATTGACAGAGGAGTTTTGTAGAGTTTTCAAAGATCAAATCGTTGAACTGTGATCCTTGACAGGCAAATTTCTGGCCGTAAAACCGATTAAAACATTTTCCTAAATCTCAATATCTTTTATGTCAAATTTCGAGTCTGTAGACTGAAAATTGACAGAGATATTTGATAGGGAAATGTACACAGACACACACAGACATATCTTTTCACTTTTATAGATAGATAGATAGATAGATAGATGAATTCACTCAAACCCAAAATTATTTGCTATTAATTTACTATCCTTTTCAATCCAAACTTTTTTACTATTAATTCACTATTGATATCAAACCGAAAGTATTTGCGATTAATTTAGTATTTTTTTCAACTCCAAACGTATTTGCTATTAATTATCTATTAATCTCAAGTCCAAAATTATTTGATATTAATTTACTATTGTTCTCAAATCCAAACTTATTTGCTATCATTTCACTACTAATTTAAACCCCAATATTATTTGCTATTCATTTACTATTTTCCCAAGTCCAAACGTATTTACTATTAATTCACTATTAATCTCAAACCGAAAATTATTTGCTATTAATTCATTTTTTTAACTCCAAACTTTTTTACTTATAATTCACTATTAATCTTAAAACCCAAATTATTTGTTACTTATGTACTATTACTCGAAACTCTAAACTTAATTACTCTTTATTCATTATTAATCCCAAACCTAAAATTATTTCCTATTAATTTACTATTACTCTCAAAACCAACCTTATTTACTACTTGCATTTCTGCCCGGCTTTGCTCGAGCCCTTTGTACTGTTCATAACTTGCCCTATGTGTGAATATACTTTTATGTAAAATTTCAAATATTTACACCAAAAATTGTCTGAGTAATTTCGTAGAGAGAGCAGAGGTATTTTTTTTAAACCTTGACCGCAATTTTGACCCCTTAACATTTATTGTTTTGGTTTCAAATCAAAATAAAATGTATGACCCATGTCCAAGTTTCCTACATTTAAAATTTCAGTCTTTAGACCATAAATTGGCGGAGGAGTTTGGTAGAATCTGCAAAGTCAACTCTTTAAACTTTGACTTTTGGCAGCCAAATCCTTGCCCCCCAAACATATTAAAATGGTTGCCGCATACCTGAATACCCGTTATATAGAATTTCAAATGTTTAGACAAAAAATTTGCTGAGTAGTTTGCTGAACACCGTAACGGTTAAATCTTTTTAACTTTGACACCTTGGTAGCTCAAATTTCCGACTCAAATCGATTAAAAAGTTGGCTTTTCTCTAAATACCCTTTATATAAAATTTCAAATGTTTAGACCAGAAATTGGCTGAGTAATTTGGTAGACACTGCAAAAGTCAAATCTGTTTTATCTTTGACCCCAATTTTGAACCCTTTACATTTAACTTTTGGGCTCAAATCAAATTATAAAGTTAGATCCATGTCTAAGTAACCTATATTTTAAATTTCAGGTGTTTAGACCCAAAATTGACGGAGGTGTTAGGTAGAGTTTTCAAAGGTCATATCGTTGAACTTTGGCCCCTTGATAGCTAAATTTCTGGCCGAAAATGGATTAAAACAATCTCCTAAAACTCAATACCCCTTATGTCAAATCTTGAATCTGTAGACCGAAAATTGACGGAGTTATTTGGTAGGCAAATGTAGACAGACAGACAGAAAATTTCACTTTTATAGATATACTATCATATGTGCTCGGCGTTGCACCGGTGTTTGGAGGTGAGCAAAAAAAAATGTGGTAGTAGGAAGGCAGGCTCGGACGCGTACCGCAAAGGAGGAAAAGAACGGGGAAAAATCCTGGCGTCTTTGCTGTTACGACCACCGCCAAATCGGAACTTATGTAGGTTTTAATTAAGGCCAGAAAATCGAAAAGAGAGGATGACTTTCGAAAATATCAGCGAAAAAAGCACCCCCTCCTGTAGAAAAGTGCCCAGTTAAAGGTTAGGATATTAATGATTTTAGCCAATTTTTCGATATTTGTCGTCTGAAAGGTCGAACTTTAAAACGATACTGATCTTGTGTAAATCCGTCGCCTCTCTCGAAAATTTTACGAAGACATACAAATATGCATACATACATTTATATATTGGTAACTCAAATTTTCGACCCAAACCGATTAAAAAGAATACCCTTTATGTAAAATTTCAAATTGTTAGACCAGAAATTGTCTGAGTAATTTGGTAGAGACCGAAGCAGTCACATTTTTTTTAAAGTTAGACCCCTAACAGCCAACTTTTGGGCTGAAAACCCATTACAAAAATTTTCCCAAATCTCAATACCCTGTATGTCAAATTTCGAGTCTGTAGACTGAAAATTGACACAGTTATTTTATAGGGAAATGTACACAGACAGACATACACACACACACTTTTATAGATATATAGATTGATAGATTAATTGTGCTTGGTGTTATAAGCGTAGACATAGAACTTTACATATCCTTACAGTGAAAAAAACCCAACGGAGTTTAATCGTACGGACGTGATGACTAGTTTACATTTCAATTTTGTAAATTATTCGTTAATGAAATTTTTCTCTCAGTAAATTGATTAGGGGCAAGGACCCGTGGCTCAGTGGTTAGAGTACTTGGAAAAAATCAATTGTAAAAAGTGATAGCACTAGTTTGGTAGGGAAATGTACACACACAGACACACACACATACATCCACGCACAAACACAGACAATTTCACTTTTATAGATATATAGATTAATCAAACGATTATTTGTAATAAAATAGAGTGAACGCAAAACTAATTTCCTGATTGTTTCATCTAAAAAAACTTATTTGTTAAATCCTTGATTGGGTTTCATTACAGGCAAACTATGACATCGTATACTCCTTTGTAGTTTGTAAGATGCACACAATCCCTTGATACAGTTTTACTAGATTCCAAGCGGTGCATGAGTTCGATCATAATCACTTCTTATAAGTTCAATATCATCGAATTAGACAAGGTTTAGCGTACCGGAAGACCGACAAGATTTAATCAATATCGAGAATCCCTTTTCTTTTTTGTGGATTATATTCTTTCTTACAGTTATGGATTTTCATTCAATTAATATCGTTTTATGATTAGGAATAGATTAACCGCGACAACGCAGGTACGCAGACACTTTAAAATTTCTGGCATTTGAGAAAAGAAACGAAAACAGTGTGTTTATAATTAAAAAACGTTTGCTGGAAAATTAATAACGATAGATATACAACCGATATATATATATATATATATATATATATATATATATAGATATATATATATATATATATATATACTAGCATTTCATCCCGGCGTTCCCCTGGAGTTTAAATGTGTATGTTGAGCATAAAAAGGCAGTCAATTTTTTTTAACTTATGCCTATTAAGTTTGATCCATGCCCAAGGAACCTATATCTAAAATTTAAAGTGTTTAGACCCAAAATTGTCGGAGAAGTTTTGTAGAGTTCTCACAGGTAAACTCGTTGAACTTTGATAACTTAAGAGCCAAATTTCTGGCCGAACACAGATTACAAAGATTTTCCCAAATCAAATTGACAGAGTTATTTGGTAGGAAAATGTATACACACAGACACACGGACACGTTCACTTTTATAGATAAAACAAAATTATATACGTGTACACAAATATATATGGAAACAATTTTGTGTTTACTGTAAACTTTTTACGCAAATATTATGCAAGTATGAATCATGTAGAATAACTGCATGAATATAATTACACGTAATAGTTAACAAAAGATGATCATCCCATTAAAAAACTGGAATAACCAATAGGGAATTAATTAAAATTAATGTTTAAAAGAATATGCAAATTAGCTAGATCTTTTGCTAGTGAATGCAATTCCACAACGCATATAAAAAAAATAAATTGTATTTTCTTTTTAAATAAATAGAAAACAGGGTACCCCACATATAAGACCTTGGTCAATGTAGGGGCAACCCTTCATACCAATTTCCCCTTCACTCCTCACATTAAAAATCGGCCTTGTGCCTAATTTGCTCGGTGGAGGAGCAAATAATTTCAACCCCACATATAAGACCTTGGTCAATGTAGGGGCAACCCTTCATATCAATTGTCACTATCCAGCTCCCCTACTCCCCGGGGAGTTGATCACCATTTCCCCTTCACTCCTTACATTAAAAATCGGCCTTGTGTCTAATTTGCTCGGTTGGGGAGCAAATAAATACCTTGTTGTTCTGAGCCTTCGGGCCGGGATCAAAGTGTAGTATCTGTTCTGCAGATGCTGCACATAGGTTATTTGGTCCTTGGTCAATGTAGGGGAAACCCTTCATACTGGGACAATTACTATTTGTGTTAGATACTGTCAGAGATCCCCCTTTTTACCCTTGTTTTATGGAGCTTGTTTAACCCTACATTAAAAACGACCTTGTGTCTAATTTTCTTTCGTGTGGAAGCAAATAGATGCATAAATACTAATAGAAAAGAGGATTTTAATATGAATATCAATACACACAAAAGAAAAACGAATTTATAGGTGTATACACACACACACAAACACATACACAAACACACACACACACATATATATATATATATAAATTCGTTTTTTGTGTGTGCATTGATATTCATATTAAAACCTCTCTTTTCTATTTATTTAAAAAGAAAATACAACTTTCTTATACATGGCATGTGGAATTGCATTCACTAGCAAAATATCTTTTCATTTTATTTAATTCCCTATTAGTTTATTCGGTTTTCTTATGGGATAATAATCTTTACTTAATTACGTGTATTTATATTAATGAAGATATTCTATATAATTCATACTTCCATAATATTTGCGTAAAAAGTTTATAGTAAACACAAAACTGTTTCCATATATATTTAAGTATACATGTATATTTTTGTTTAACAAATTTTGTCTACAAAACTCCTCATAGAGTTTTTGGTCTACAGATAGGAAACTTCATATATAAGGTATTTGAATCCATGCAAAACTTTATATGCTAAGGGGTTAAAAGTGGAGTCAAATGTTAAAAAAATTGACGTCTTCGGTCTCTACCAACTTTTCCCTGTGGTAGTTAAGGAAGCCTATTATATAGAGGCATTGCCGTACATATTCACACTTTTTAATCTATACATAGGCACATAAAGTTATGAACAGAACATACGGCCCGTGCAAAGACGGATGAAATTGGTCGTCTATACTCCAATAAATTCTTTTTTCTTTTGTGAGTATTGATATTCATATTAAAAACCCTTTTCTATTTATTTAAAAAGAAAATACAATTTTCTTATATATGGGTTGTGGAATTGCATTCACTAGCAAAAAATCTAGCTAATTTGCATATTCTTTTAAACATTCAT
>NC_136493.1:77072744-77230244 GCF_053919585.1 Euprymna scolopes | reverse complement strand
TTTTTAAGGTTTTGTACCAATCATGCGCTGGGAGTATTTGTAGTGTGGCTTCTGGGTCGAATATAGTATTGACAAAATTCTATCAGAAGTTTTCTTTTTCATACCACGTCCAAGTTGTCCATTTATAATGTCGTAACTGGCTTTAAGAATGTAATTACAGCGTTGTATTAGAAGTTTGTCTGTTCGCATCAAGTTAGGGACAATAATTTGTAGCATATAATTTGAATTTGATAGGGTATTATAAATACTTTCGCTGTGAAATAAAGCAACATATACATCCCCAAATTATATTAGTTCTACAATAGACTATAATCAGTATTTAACTCAATTTGGTGACAATTGCTCAAGCGATATGAGCATTGGACTGTATAGAAACAAGCAAACATAGTTACAAATTGGACAAAATATATAATCTCCTTTTACACAGGAAAAAGAAAGATGAGTGATTTCATTAAAGGAAAATAATGAAAAGATAAGTTCATTCTAAGCGTACAACATCACCTATCAACTGTAAAAAGAATAAGACAAAATGAAAACCGATTTCACTTAAACAACTGTAAAACATTGGTAATGTTTTTGTTTGATTTTTTTTGTTTTTTTTTGTTTTTTTTTACACAGTGATCACCACTTATCAAGGCCCGGAAGCCACTCAGGGATAAGGGTTATTGCAAGTACATTACGTTTTTTTTAATTTATTTTTGCATTGAGCACATATATGCAACTGTATTGCAGCAACTATTTTCCATAATTATAAAAATGCATTTTCTCATTTCTTTCATTTTTTTATACGTTCGATCGTTTTTGTACTAAATATGTAAATCTACAATATTTTCATTATTACATTTAATTTTATTTGCATCCACCAATTACGATATCCTCTTTTGTTTAGATTTTCCCATACGTTAACCCAAGGCTACTTTACATTATTTAAATTTACTCAATAAATAAAATTATGCGATGAGCAAAGATAAAACATTCGAACTCAGCATGTTTACCTGATCCTCTTCCGTATATTTAATATTTGTAAATTCTCTCTAACCTTTTCATTGGAAATCTCTCTTTTATTTCTATTTCATATGTACGTAAACTGTCAGATGAAATTTACATAATTAGGACTAATAACATTTTTCCATAACTGTTTCTAGGACTTTCGGAAATTTAAATAAATATGAACAAAAATTATAAAAATAATATCAATAGCGGTTCATATTTTGTCTATTCTTTAAATCACCTGTTCTTAATTTCTTTTTCTTTTTTCCCTCTGTTTTATTTGCATTCTAGACTAGCTTTCGTTAATCATTTCTGTTCACTAACTTTGTCTACTAAAAACGGACGAAAACACGAATGGCCATATAGAGATAAGTCTAGAGTTTCTTAAAGTAACTGATTTCTGGTGCAATACTCAACTTATATCAGAAAATAAGGCATACTAATATTGAGCATTTATACCACATTTATGGGGATGCTGCTTTGAATTTCTCTTTTGATATTAACAGCGTACAATAATAGCTTTGCAATCTATGGCGGAAGTCCGTATCTTCTGTTCTGTACAGGTGTTTTATAACAGAAAATATTTTGCTAACCTATCTTAATTGTATCATTGTTCTCTTGAAGATGCTGGATTGAACTCCAATATCTGGTTCCTACATGTAAGATATTTACACCAAGAACCCATCTTGTTCCCACAATTACATAGAAATTTCTTTTCGTCTTTTCTGTGTCTAGAATAAAACTTTTCATGAACATAATCTCTTTCCACTTGTAGAACACAATATCACTGCAGTCTACAGCACTGTCGTGTTTAATTTCTATGCCAATAATTACTTTTCAAACCGTTTTCATGACTTGTCTTGACATAAGTTATCTAGGTATTCATTATGTGACATGTTCTTATTAGGACTTGATTCGCAGCATTCATATAATCTTCATATAATCTTCAGAACTTAACTAATACAAGTATTGTCAAATATATATGATCATCTGCGAAACAACACTGTCTCCAGCAGTTGTCGATCGAACAACTGGAAATATTGCAGTCTGTGGAATAGCAGGAATATTATGGTTTCTGATTTTTTCGAATCCACTTTGTGTGGCATATTCACCTTAACATATCGGTTTGAATTAGTTCATCGGAATTAAACGACGACGAATATTGTATTGGTATACTAGACGCTGTTAGTAGGAGCAAGATGGTTCGTTTTTTTCCAAAACTAAAATCGTCAAGATTTTTTTTACCGAAACGTTGGTCAACAATGGCGTGCGGAGAAGTAGAATGCAAGTCAGTGACTCTGATCATGTCTTCTGTATTACGTGACATAGTGTTTAATGTAAAACATCTAAGGGAGAAGTGCTAGAAGTTTCATCACTGTACTCAAGCCAAGAAACCATGAAATATAAAGATATGACTTTGACTGGTATGGATTGAAATGCTTGTACAAACGTATTATTGTGAGCAACATCTAAATTGTTTGTTAAGTGTCCAATGAATAGGTAACTAGCGTTTAATTTCGTTAAATTGCAAGCTTTCTTTTTTGTCAAGAATCTATATAGAATATTAATTCGATTCCGAAATATGTTTGAATTAAGAGGCAGGCTTTTTAAAAGGAATAAACGTCGGAATTGTAAGAGTTTTATGACTTGGATAGGATTTTTTAAAAGTTCTAATGAATGAAGAGAGAGTTTGCATATTAAAAACAATAACATCAGGAGTTGAAGTTGGAATCAAAGACGGCTGTTTAAGGAAATGCTATAAATCATGTGTTACGTTTCTTAACACCAAATATGAGGAACTCTGACCAGTTGAAAAACATTTGAAATAGAAGTAGAAATGTGGAGTCGGACTTGAAAACAATGAGAGTCACAGTTAGTGCCTTAACTATGCTAGAATTTTTTGTTGGAGTTTTTGATCTCGGAACAATTGGATTAAAATATGTATGCATTTTGAGAGACAAAACAAGAATTTTCGAAAACCTAAGACTTAACGTTGGAGTTAATTCTTTTACAGTCTGGCTCAACAACCTGATTCAGACAATTTCTTTTTTCATTTATGAGTTTCTAATGTCTTGCATATAAGTGTTTACATCATTAATAATTTCACTTTTAAACTAGAAATTATTGTATCCCGGTAGTAAAGATTTTTTAAAATTTAGTATATGTTTACTCGTTCTGTTCTAATTGCAATATTCTGCAAGTGCATTGTCATATGCCTGCGAGATTTTGAAACCTCATTGCAGATAAATACGGTGGTTTATTTTGAAAACAGTATTGTCAGTAACTAACGTTGCGATATTCTGAAAGCATATTTTCGATCATAAACTTGCGATATAATGAAAAAGGTTTGCAATTAACTAAGGTTGCCACATTTTACAAAAGTATTGTCGAACCCATATTGCCGATTATCAACATTATAATATTCGAAAAAACTATTGTAAATAACTAGGGTTAAAACATTCTGAAATTGTACGCCGATAACTAATGTTGCGGTATTATAAAAGATTGTTGCAAAAATTAACGTTGCGATATTACAAAAGATTATTGCTTAAAATTAACGCTGTGATGTTGGAAAACACTTTTGCAGATACTTAATGTTGTAATTTTATAAAAGACTATTGCTTAAAATTCACGTTGTAAAATTATAAAACAAATTTGCTGATATTTAACTTTGCCATATTATATAGTAATATTGACGATAATTAACGTTGCGATATTATGAAATAATATTGCTTAAAATTATAATATTTATAACATGTCGGTGCCATATTAAAATAATATTCCCGATAATTAACGTTGCAATATTATAAAAAGAATATTGACAATGATTAACATTGCGATTCTCTAAAAAGAATATTGTAGATAATTAAAGTTGCAATATAATAAACTAATTGTTCCAATAATAAACGTTGCGTTATTATAAAAGGCTATTTCCGATTACTAACGTTGCAATATCCGAAAAGAGTATCGCCGATAACGTTGCGATATGATATAAAATATTGCTGATAATATACGTTGCGATTTAAAAAAAAAAAAGACTATTGCATTTAATTAACGTTGCGATATGGTAAAAATATATCGCCGATAATTAATGTTGCGATATAATAGAAGACTATCGCCGATATTTTACGTTGCGATATAATAAAAGACTATTACCGATAATTAACGATATTTATAAAACCATTGCCTATAAGTAACCAATAATTAACGTTGCTAAAATCTTAAAATAATATTGCTGGTTAAAAACATTGAGATATTCAAAACAAATATTTCCGATACTTAACCTTGCGATATTAAAAATACTATTGCTGATAATTAACATTTCTATATTTTAAAAGACTATTAACGTTGCGATATAACAAACTACTATTGCCGATAACTAACGGTCCTCGATATGACCTTAAACTATATCCGATGGTGAGGCCCTAGCTTGCGGGCTTTGGGGAGTGTGGAGCCACCCTTTAATTGCAACTGCTCTCAGGTCCACTCTGACCCAGAGTGGTAGTACCTTTTAGGGTCCCATCTATGGGTTAAATAGAAACCGACTTGAAAAAAATATATATTCTATAAAAAAAGTCTTCAAAATCATTGGATTCGACATTAAATAACCTGAAAAGTGTTTATAACACCCCCTCCAAAAGTGTTGACAACACCCCCGCAAAAAAAAAAACGATAATTAAAGATATTCTAAAAAAAGCATTGTCAATAACTAACCTATAATTAACGTTGCTAAAATATTAAAATAATCTTGCCGATAACTAACGTTGCGATATATTAAAAGACTATCACCAATAATTAACAGTGTGATGTAATTCTAATATTATAGTATTTACTTTAACAGTCCACAATACACAAGCAGAGCTAGGTAGTAAGTTATAGCACACACACGCGCGCGCTCGCGCGCAAATCGTTAACAAGTCACGTATGATTAAATGCGACAGAGTTTCCTTTCTTCTTAATTTTTCTAAGATTTTCTTTATCTGCCGAGCATTTTATCTCATTTTAATTGGTAACATGTGGATTAGGTTGCCGAAGGATTTTTTCAGGCAGTTTTTTCGAGCTCATTCGATACTTGATCGTCGTTATTTGTTATAGAGTTTTTTCTATTGTCTTTTTATATGTAATTCATTTTATTTAGGTTTTAATTTATTGGTTAAATTTTATTTAGTTATTTGAGCATCAAATTTTTTGTTAGGAAGGAAAGTAAATATATATATATATATATATATATATATATATATATATATATATATATATATATATATATATAAGAGCAAATAGTTAATAAAGCATGTTAAAACACTTTGAAAAAAGTTGAAAACATATTTAACATGAAAAGGAAACACTTAATCCACGGAGTTTCGAAGAACTCCTTTCTTTCTCACCAGAGAGTAGGAATTAGCAAAATGCGGCATCGGATTTTGCATACAAAAGTATTTGATGAAACTGCAAGTAAGTCAAAGATCTTACTTGAAGTGAAGCAGAGAGAATATGGTGAAGAAAAAGGTGATTTCACGTGAATGGATAGTCAGGTGAAAGGTAAGGTATCCAATGACGGTAAAATCCAAAAAAATATAAGTCCAAGAAAGTTAATTTAATTTTCCATTCGCACAAGTAAAATCCAAGGAAATCGCGTGATTGGAAGATGGTCCAAAATAATCCAAAAGACCGAAATTCACAAATATGTACAAGGAAAAGGGGGAAAATTCCAATAATAATAAAAGAAAAATAAGATATGCTTTTAACACGACTGCCGAGAACAAAATGTAATAAAAAAAAATCAGTAAAGAAGAAGAAGAAGAGAGAGAGAGAGAGAGAGAGAGAGAGAGAGAGAGAGAGAGAGAGAGAAAACAAAAATCGGCAGCCGTGTTAAAAGCATAATTGATCATCTAGGAAAACTTGATATTTGGAACTTAGAGAATTATTATATTGCACTATATATTCTCTGGACCCATACCCCCCCCCAAAAAAAAAACAAAACAAATTCATTGAGATTGGATTTTTACAAAAAAAATGTAATTTATGAAAAATATTTTTTAATCCATTACGATTGTTATATACAAACTCAGTAACATTTAAAGTAAACGATTATATATATATATATATATATATATATATATATATATATATATATATATATATATATATATATATATATACACTTGTGCCCGATATTATTCATACCCCTCGGATCTTTTAGATTTCTATAAGAATATTGCTCAAACCAGAAGGTAGACAATATTAAAGGGATTTCAAACAATAAATCAAGCATAAGCATTTAATTTTAACTCAACAAATCAATAAATTATGCAAGGTTGAAACATTATACAAAGAAAAACAATAATGGCACTAGTTCAAAATTATTCATACCTCTCTTACTAATAGTCAATAGCATGCCCTTTATTCTTAATAACTGCCTGATACCGTTTTGGATATTTATCAACAAGGTTTTTACAAGCATCAACACTGATTTTTGACCATTCTTCAATGCAGTAGTTCTCCAAATCCCTCAAATTTCTAGTTTTCCGCTTTTTAACCTCAGTTTTCAATATGTGCCAGAGGTTTTCGATAGGGTTCAGGGCGGGACTCTGGCTAGGCCATTCCAAAACATTAATTTGATTATCCTCAAACCATTTCTTGACTGTTTTGGCAGTATGTTTTGGATCATTATCCTGTTGAAGGACCCAGTTTGGTCCTAAATGGAGCTTCTCCGCATCCTGTCTAATGTTTTTCTGGAGTATCTCCAAATATTGCTCCTTCTTCATGGTTCCATCTATCTTGACCAAACTACCTGGACCACTAGCCGAAAAGGAGCCCCAAAACATTAGGCTACCACCACCATGTTTCACCGTGGGTATGGTGTTCTTTGGGTTGTAAGCTTCTCCTTTCTTCCTCCAAACGTAAGAAGCATCCATATGGCCAAACAATTCAATTTTTGTTTCGTCAGTCCACAAAATACTTGAGAAAACGGACTCTGGAGAATTCACATGGGTCCTAGCAAACTTTAGACGTGCTGCAAGGTGTTTTCCGGTGTGCAATGGAGTCCTTCTTGGTCTTCTTCCTTTCAGACCATTTTATGCAGAGTCCTTTGCAATGTTTGCCTTGATATTTTTATGCCAGAAGACTCCAGATTTTCTAAAATGTCCTTAGTAGTGGTGGTTGGATTTGCATTAACACTTCTTACAATATTCCTGGTGGCTCCAGCAGACAGTTTCCTTTTCCTTCCTCTACCAATGAAGTTGTTTGTTGTGTGGTGGCTCTGGAATTTTTTGATGATGCTCTGTACTGTTGCTGTAGGGACCTCAAATTTCTTGGAAATTGACTTGTAACCTAAACCATCCTTATGTGATTTCACAATTTTAGTCCTAAGATCATTACTAAGCTCTTTTTTCTTCCCCATTCTAATAATTTTTATTCTTTTATTGGTTTTCAGTTGATATCATTTTAATTTCTGAAAAATGCAAAAATCGAAATGAAATTAATCAAAGGTTGTATAAAAGCATTCAAAATAAGAATCAAATAGGAAACAAACAGTCAGAAACTCGATTAATACTGAAAAAATAAGGGGGTATGATTATTTTTGAACATTGCAGATTTTATAAATAGCTGTATATTTCTTTTATTACAAGTATCCCGAGATTTACAAATGACGAAAATGATTAGAAGAGGTTTATTAAGAATATGTATCAATATGGACGTAAACAATAAATTCTTACAAAGTTACACCTAATAAACTCAATTTTCAAGGGGGGGTATGAATAATATCGGGCACAAGTGTATATATATGCTAAAATTGGTAATTATTAAAAACGTGAAAACACATACTCATATACATAAATACATACACACACATGTATATACATATATAGATACACATACATACATATATACATATACGTGGAGACATTTTCCGGTAAGATACTGATATACATGCATGATGATGATTGCAACGTCTTGTCAGACGAGAGCCACTCCCTCAGTCACTAAAAGTCCATGTGCCCGAATATGACTTTTAAGCCCTGCCAGCGACTTGCATACCCTCAAGCAGACATGACACTGAAAACGCTCACTGATTTTTATGAGACTAACAGCAGCGGAACCTGTATTATCGTGGGCTTTCATGTGATTAACAAAACCTGCCTTAGACACCAGAGCCCGATCACACACCTTACAGATCCAGAGATCTCTATGGTTCTGCGGCAAGGTTTGGCATTTCCTACATGCTCTCTTAAGCTTCTCTCGGTCTATTTTGGTTGCTTCATAGTGTTCTGCACCCCCTGTATATCAGTGTCCTCCATTACTTGCGATCATACGCTAGGAACTCCCAACTGTCAACAGGAATATGAAAGCTCACCAGACTCTCCTTGATGCTATCAGGAAAACGTTTTTTGGGCTTGTGCTGGGGTCTTTTTCCAATAAAGACCTCACCATAGAACAATTGTTTTGGGAGACGATAGTCTTCAAACCGGATGAGATGACCCGCCCAACGCAACTCGTTCTTAATAACAATGGTAGCAATACTGGTTGTTTTGGCCTTTTTTAATACATATGTATCAGGGACAAAGCTATACCACTTTAAACCAAGAATGTGTCTAAGGCAGTGCTGATGGAACCTCTCGAGCAATTCTATATGTGACCAGTACAAGGTCCAAGTTTCAGATGCGTAGAGTAGGGATGGTACTACACATGCTTGATATACTGAAATTTTAGTTGTCAGTGTCAGATCACCGTCAGACCAGACCCTATCTTGTAACCTTCCAAAAAGCATTAGATGCCTTGCTGATTCTCTGTCTTATTTCCGCATTAAGAGTGCAATCATTTGATAAGGCACTCCCAAGGTAGACAGCATTTTTTACGACTTCAAGACGCTTTCCACAGACGAAGATATCAGGTTCCACATACAGATCATCGGGAGCGGGAGTGTACATGACTTTAGTTTTCTTAATGCTAACTGTCAGTCCGAAGCAGGTACAAGCATTTGTAAAGAGATCCATCACTAGTTGCATATCTACTGGGGAGTGTGTTACCAGGTCAGCATAATCAGCATACAACAGATCCCTAACAAGTCCATCACTAACAAGTGTTTTGGCTCGGAATCATCTGAGGTTGAACACCTTTCCAGTCGTTCGGAATCTAATATAAACACCCATATCACAATCGTGGAAACCATACCAGAGCACAGCAGTCAAATAGAGCGAAAACAATCTTGGTGCAGCTATATCACCCTGCTTCACACCATTATTAATGGGGAATTCTTCTGAAAGCTGACCATTGAAGTTGACGCGACCTTTCATACTATGATGAAGTTGCTTGAACTTGTCTGTAAAAGCAGGTGTACAGCCAAATTTTTCCAGCACTTTCCAGAGAGCCTCACGGTTGACTGTGTCAAACGCCTTGGTTAAGTCCACAAACACCTGGCAAAGAGGCATACGCTGTTCAATACATTTTTCCAAGAGCTGTCTAGCAGAAAACACCATATCCACAGTTCCTCGCCCACCTCTAAAACCAGACTGGGATTCCGGAAGGATATTAGGACATACATACTTTTCCAATCGGTTTAGCAAGAGCCGTGCAAATACCTTTCCAACCGCACTCAGCAGCGAGATACCTCGATAATTTCCACAATCAGATCTTTTACCCATTCCTTTGTACAATATAACCAAGATGGCATCTTCAAATCTTGGGCAACCGGGTCACCCTGCCATACTGACAGTATCAAAGAGTGGACCACACAATGTACATTGACACCACCATGTATCAGCAGCTCAACAGGGATGCCATCCAGCCCAGGGGCTTTGTTCGAGTTTATCTGTTTTATGCAGTCAACTGTTTCCACAAGAGTCGGTTCAACATCAAGATCCGGACAAAAGGAACATTGGGGGATACTTTCTATTGCAGCAACATCAACATTGGATGGGTTATGAAAAAGATCATAAAAGTGTTCATGCCATCGATGCTTAATTTCATCTGAGGTTTTCAGCAAGGTTTTCCCGTCCTTTGCCAGGAGCGGTGTAGTTGAAGAGGATTTCGGGGCATTAGCCTGATGAAGCAAAGTGTAGAATGTCTTGACATCTCTATGATCGTAGGCAGTCTGTATCTCCCTGGAGAGGTTAGACCACCATTTTTTTACGTTTTCTTTTTTATATACATACATACATACATACATACATACATGCATGCATACACACATATACACACATATACGCATACACAATTATATAATATACATATCCATAAAAATATAAATATACACACATATACAGATATTATATATATATATATATATATATAATTTATACAATCAGAAAAAACATTGTATAAATTATATTGTTCTGAATTCTCATCGAGCTAAACCGAGGTTAATATTGGTACAATAATCAATATAATACCATTTAAAAGGTATTAAAATTGATTGTTAAAAAAATCCACATATATATATATATATATATATATATATATATATATATATATATATATATATATATACATAGGCATGTGTATATTTATACTAAGTAAATAAAGCAAAGTTAGGATAAATAAATAAAGGAGTATAGTTAACAATGCAAGGTTAGGTAGACGCATTGTAAGATATGTTCAAATACATGTTTGTTTAATATTTAGGGGTCAATATGGATTTGCTTTGCTCATTCGGTAGGTATTAAGTTATAGTGGTTAAAAAGGGGAGATTATAGGGATCTAAATAAAAGTAAGGATACAGATAAAAATAGAAATAGAATAAATTATTAGATTAAGAAAAATTTTTTAAGATTTTAAAAGAAATTTAAAAAAAATTAGAAATTAAGAAGTGAAAGTGACAGGAAAAGGGGAGGGAAATTGATGATTGTAAATTAAATGCGGTGAAGGTGTAGATGTGTTTTGGGATTCATTTTCATTTTCTTAAGTAGTTTTTTGTGTGTATATATTGGTTAAATTTATATGTAGCGGAGATATAAATGTAAGTAGTAAGGGTTATTAGTAAGGCTAGGATATTCAGAATTAGGTTGTGTTATATTTATAGTTATATGGTTAGTAGGACGTCTAGGAGTTTAAACGTGGTTTGACCGATATAGGCGGCCTGAGGGTTTAAAGGTTAAAGATTATGAGGGTGGTGGTTAAGTTCTAATGAGTCGGGAGTTCTTGTAGTTCCGTTAAGTTCATATATATAGGGGTGGGCTGCTAACATGATGTTTTGGACAGGGTTATGTTTAATCTTATTTTCAGTGTCAATTGTATTGCGGATATAGGTATATATATACATACAAACACATACACTCATATAAATCCAGACATAGCTATACTTGTGTACAAACGTTCACGCATGTATACACATAGATATACATATACATATACACATTACCACCCAGATGCACGCATGCACATATATGTATTCATGTATATATATACACACGACCCATGAGCATATATATCCATACATGTGCATATAGAAACACATACATAAACACACATAAACATATACACATAGACCCAATCACGTCCACACATACACATACATATACATACAAAGATACATGTACGTGTACAACTATTAAAGATAATAGTACTTCTGGCATACCTACAAAAATAATATATATATATATATATATATATATATATATATATATACAGACAAAGATACATGTACGTGTACAACTATTAAAGATAATAGTACTTCTGGCATACCTACAAAAATATATATATATATATATATATATATATATATATATACAGATATACATACAGATTCTAATATATGTACACCCATATATATGTGGAGATTTTTAGTAGTAATTAGTACGTGAGTGGGGGTAGTTGGATTCATGTATAAACGAATGTGTAGATGGTAAAAGGTAAGTGGAGGAATAAATAGAGGGTGTAAGATAGCCAGTTGGAAATATATAGATAGAAGAGAGAGTATGGTGTAGGGGTATAGGGGGAAGGAGAGTATGTCAAAGAATATATAGAAATATATGATAAGTTGAATATTTAGAGAGACAGAGTATTAGGAAGGAACAGGGTATGTCTGAGGAATAAAGAGGTGAGTTGGTTGGATAAACACTATTAAATTATTCAGAAGAATATTGAGTTATATTTCTCACAATTATGTGTGTATGTGTATATATGTATACGTTTAGATGCATGTATGTTTGCATGTAAATTGTATGCATATATATGTATGTGCGTAGGTATCTGTGTGCAGATGTGTGGATATGTACATATGTATGTGTGTGTATGTATGCGTATATGCGCGTGTGTTGGCATATGTATTAACTCTTAACTACCTAAAAACAACTCATTGTCAGCTCAAATGAACGAATCGACTTATCGTGGCTATTACAAACATTCAATATGGAACCTCTTACTTGTCAAGCGCATATGACACATACACAAGTTCTTTTTCTCCCTCTCTCTCTCTCTCTCTTTCCCTCTCTCTCTCTATCTCTATCTCTCTTTTTCTCTCTCTCTCTCTCATCTATTTTATATACTCCAGTGCCGGCCTAAACAACCAAAAGCAGCCAAATCTTAAAACCTAAAACTGAAATTCATCCCCCTCCTCCTCTTACCCCCTTTTTACTTCCATCTCTCCCCCTCCCTTTATCAATACATCTTCACCCACGCCTACCTGAATCTGCTACCTCCCACACACTACAATCTAATGTATTTTAAGCTTCAATACATAACTATTGTCGATGCCCGTCTCCCTCCCCTTATTATCTCTTAATCCCGCTTTTTTTCTCGTATTTCCTCCAAAATCCTAAATAACAACCATTTCTGTAAGGTCTGACGAGGCTGGTGGATCGTAAACATGGTCCAGCATCCGAAACATATGTAACTGAACAGATAAAACGGTAATAAAAGAAACTATATATATATATATATATATATATATATATATATATTGTAGAGGGGTATATAGGTAAGTTTTATGGCATGATTTCATGGAAGTGGCAATCGCTTAATAGACAGTATATTATTTAATGTCAAAATGTAAAAATAATTAGAGATGATAGACGGGCGTAACTAAAAGTTTATTGGATTTAAATTACATCTATGTTACCAATTCCGTGGAAATCACCAAAAGATACCAATTAAAAATTTGCTACTAGTCACTAAAAATTGTCAAAATAGCGGTCATAGTCTTAGAAATTATTTCATTTTGGCATAACTTGGTTTTAAGTTAAGGTCATTCAAATATGAAAATCACAATTTTAGCGCTGAAATTGGTTCTGTTCATCATAGAGTCTGAATTTTTTAACCTGATGTATCGACCGGTGCTTTACGGTTAAAGTAACTACCTTGCAAAATGTAAGCCTGATCAGGTATATAGCTTTTGAGATTGTATTATTTGCATTCTTCAGACTACTCTACTTATTTGGAATGCTATTCGCACAATGTTTCGGGTGATGTAACCTCTGATTTTCTTCAGATGCTTGTCGAATTTGGAAATCTTTGTTGAAATTGGGAATCTGCACGAATCCATGGGAGTAGCATGCTCTTGTTCCGTCAGCTATAACCGGGTGAAATTTCTAAGTAATTTGCAATTCTTCGTGTCACTCACACTGAAGATTGAACCTTTAACATCCTGAAAGGTGAAACTTACAACTGAAGTTTCCTAGTATTTTATCATTACGGACAATTCTATACCTGATTTTTGGAGCCTTATAACTATTCTTGTTATTAAATGTGTAATCTTAATACTTATCATTATAACTCTATACTTTATCAATACATACCAGACGAAATGTTAGGGAAATAAAACGAAAGATAAGAACAATAGTTCGAATAATCCAAATAATCTAAATGATCAAATTTAAAAACAGAATCTTATTAATCAACGCTCTCGTGCCATCACTTCAAAGACACGTAATACAATATAGAATGCTAGGAACTAAGTATAATTTGGGCCAATTTAAAATATGTAACGTTGTAACTGTTTACCTTAACGCTATCAGATTAGTTACTTTGATGATCGGACAATCTTATTTATTTTAAATGTGCCGGAAATGTGATGTAATATTACATGAATTCCTGAGCATATAGGTGCGAAATTATGGCCATTTAGCAATCCGTAAGTAGTAGGAAGCATTTATTATTCGCTTTTTCTTTGCGAGAATATCTTAATTGTTTCTTGTTTTTCCATGTTTTAAATGTTATCTCGATTTTTGTTTAGTAATGTACTGAATTAACAATCATGTAAAACATATGCCTTATTTCATTCTGCACACTTTTGTTTTTAGAAGATTAAAACATTTTCCTATAAAAAGTTATTTAAAAGTTTCTGTTGTACAATTTTATGATAGTTTTAAGATAGTACATAGTATACAATGAAATGGGTGCATAGTGGTAGTAGAAGAAGGAATACACATGAAGACAGAGGGAGAGAGAGAGAGACAGAGACAGAGAGAGGGAGGGAAAGTAAGAGGCACATATATAGAAAGTGAAAAGAGTATTTGTAAATAATAAATATACTGTTCAGACACATATATGTGTCTGTTCATCATGTAATTTCAGAGCATATTTTAATCCTAATAAAACAGATGTGAATGTGGTTTGATAACCTGGTTTTATTGTTGCTTCGAAGGTCGTTATTCGCGAAGATTATTAATCTTTAAAACCAACACATTTCATGTGAAAACTTTATACCTACTTACGTGTCATGTCTTATAAATTCCAAAATAATTATGGTAAATAAGTCAATGGAAAAATAATTAGAAAGAAAGGCATAGGCTGCTTGTATAGAATTAGAATAGGGATTATTTAAACCAACGTATTTCAGATGAAAATATTATTACATACTTATGTGTTATATCGAAATTATAAATTCCTAAACATATAGAACGGTATGACTAATAGAAAAATAACTGTAAACTAGTGATATTTTAAACCAATGCATTTCAGGTGAACAGATTATTACATATTAACGCACCATGTGAAATTAGTATTAATTGCAAACATTGCAGAAAATGGATGAATAGAACCTTGGCCTTCGGGACAAGATCAAAGTGTAGTATCTGTTCCGACAGATGCTGCAAGCAATGACTAGCTATGACTAGCAAAGACCATATGTGGGGTAACCCCACATATCTGACCTTGGTCACTGAAGGGGCAACCTTCATACCAACAGTTTCTAATCCAGCTCCCATTTCCCACCTCTCGGGAGCTGGTCCCCCCTTTCCCTCCCCCCTCCACCTATCTCCACATTAAAAACGGCCTTGTGCCTAATTTGCTCAGTGGGGAAGCAAATAAATCCAATCTGTTCCGGCAGATACTGCAAGCAAAGACCATATGTGGGGGCAACCTCACAGATAAGATCTTGTTCAATCTAAGGGCAACCCTTCATACCAATTGTCACTATCCAGCTCCCCTACTCCCCGGGGAGTTGGTCCCCATTTCCCCATCACTCCTCACATTAAAAATAGGCCTTGTTCCTAATTTGCTCGGTGGGGGAGCAAATAAATACCGTATCTGTTCTTTAGATGCTGCACTTCAATTTCTTGTTCTCTGTCAGTGGAGGAGAAATCCTTCACGACTGAGACAATTTTTATTTTTGTTCCTTTTCTCCACATTAAAAAACGACGTCGGTGTCTAACTATGTCCTGTGGGGAGGCATTGTAAATAGGAACAATAATTTAAAAAAATAGAGTGTTTATGTAATCATTTAAACTAATGCATTTTAGCTAAAAAAAATTATACCTACTTACGTGTCAAAGGCACATACATGGATGCGTTATTTGTGTCTGATATCATCTAATTCTTTTTCTTGCAGATAAAACTAGTGCACGACATGTTACTTCTAGCAAAAACAACCAAATCTTACCTTTGACAGAAAAGAAAGTTTGTACAACAAATATATAAAATCATCGAATCGTTCTATTTGAAAATAAGAAATAATTTTAGTAGTTGTGTGGATGCCTTCTTAATATTTATTAGTGTTTTTGTAGACCGCTAGGTGTCCTTTGAGTTTTATATGTTTTTTTTTTATTGCTCACTTAAAAATATAATTACTCTTCTCGGGGAGGCGATTTTTAATTTTTACCTAGTGCTTTCAGTGGCGCTCTGGAAACGTCCTCTGTGTTATTTACTGATAACTTAAAAATAATTCTCTACTAGAGTGTAAACGCATTTTAGTAGTGCTCTATATGTCGCTTGCGTATTATTTTTCAGTAATTAAATAATAATTGCATTTCTGGTGGTAAAGAAACTTGATTTTATTAGTGCTCTACACGGCTCCCTACTTTATTTTATGTTGGGGGCATTCTTATTTTCATTTGTCCCAGTGATTTCTTTCTAAAAAATATTCTTCTCATAGTAGTAGAAATTTGGTTTTAGTAATGTTTTGAATGCCTCCTAAATTTATGCAATTATTTTTTTTTTTTTTGAAGTGATACACAAACTTGGTTTTAAAACAAATGAAACCCACGATAATGAGAGATAAATACGTTTTTAAAGAAACATGTTGCGCACACTTTTTTTAGTGCTGCGTTGTAGTTTATGAGGCCAGTCAATAATCTGAAACAAACTCCAGAGTAATCATAAATAAAGTAACTCGGTAAATACCGTATGCTACAGAAAATAGTGTTGAATTCTATAGATGTGACAAGCGCGTGCAACGATGCAGTAGGCTACTTAAAACGTAGTTGATGCTGAATCCAATTTATACAATACTCTGAATATATTTGATATGTGTAATAATCAGAGAGGCGGTAGCACTCTCTATATAGGGATGGCCCGTACACGCCTATATACGCCTACAAAACAAAACTATCCAAATCTCAACTAAAATCAACTTATAAGTTTCAAAAAGCACATATTCTTACAGAGAAGCGTCTTACGAATCCAGCGAGTATCAGAAGTCGGTTAAAATGTCAAAAGAGAGCAAAAAAAAAGGGTACAAAAATGGCCAATTGTTCTTCTTTCTTCTTTCTTCTTCTTTCTTCTTTCTTTTGAGACGATGTATCTCGGTGTACGAACGGTCTCTGACAACAGTTCAAGCATCAATCGACTGCTCTTTACACGGAGAAGTGCAGTGACCCATCGCTTTTTAGCTAACTCCATAATTAAATAAGATTACGTGTAATAACAAGTTTTAAACACTATATACCCAATGTAGACAGACCACTTCGAACACGGAACTTCTCTCAAAAGGGACAGCTCCAAATAATACACCGGATGCTCACAGATGTTCCAGTTTGCCAGTGGCCTATATTTCTTGGACGCTGAATATTTGAGGTGAACGTTAAGGTTTTTTCTTTAAACAGTAACCCACCAGCGTTAATGAAACCACGAAATCTTTATCTCAGTTGATCAAAATTGTTATAAGAGTAACCTATCAGCAAGTACGACGTCAAAAAACAATGTTATAAAAACAAATAATTCTTCAGATTTTGTACTGTAAAATATGTACAAAATGTCAATGCTGTGACCAGGATTCGAACCTAGGTTAGCATGGCCACAACGTGGGGTCCTAACCTCTAGACGATCACGGCTAACACTGACGTCTGTCGCTCTTCGCAGAAAGACACATGACTACTGTCAAACTATTGAAAAATAAGGAGGAAACTTGAAATTCTCACGCATGCGCAAAAATACACTATAGCAACCATTGTTAAATGCAGCTGAATCTCTTCGCTCGCTAAGAAAAGTAGATCAGACCAGTTCTTCTAAGAACTCACCAAACGCCAAAGGAAATAAGTTAAATTAACCGCAAAAGAAACTGCAAGAAAGTCATCTTCTAAGAACTCGCTGGAAGCTGACCAAAAAGAATCAAAATCCAAGCCCTAACCACAAAAATAACTAGATATTGTGGCTACTATACACAATCTATCTATCTATATCTATCTATCTATCTATATCTTCTATCTATATCTATCTTCTATCTATCTATCTATATATCTATAAAAACAGAGATGTGTGTGCCACAGACGATTTCTGATTGGTTAATCCAATAATCACATCTCCTAAAAAACAATGGTTTCTACGCTCTTACCTTTACCATAAAATATTATGGCTTTATTTATTGTCCATCTTGGAAGGGTTTAATTTTTTAATAACTTGTTAATTACAAATTTAAAAAATACGAAACTTATATACGAAACTAAACTACACGAAATCAAATGCTCCTACAAACTTAGGAGTAGTACGAGCAAGCACACGCGCACACACGCACACACACACGTTCACTACCGTCACGTTGTTATGGCAACCAAACCCGCTGACTTACATAAAAAGTAAACACACACAGCAAATGTGATTTTCTTCATTTTCTCATTTCACTCGTTGTCTTAAATTCATTTCGGGTTTGTATTACTGTACACACAGATTCGAATAAGTTGCCAAAAAACAAATATATAACAAATAAATGTTATCAAAGGCAAGATAAGTTACTTTTCTACCAAACTGGATATATTTCGTGTTTTTATTCAATTTAACATGTTTATTCAGCTCGAAAAGCATACAGTGTTTACCGATGTATTGGAAAATTCAAGATGGCGGCCGATTCTCTCTTTAACACGGTAAGTTTGGAAAAAGGTGTAATAAATAAAAAACCGGTTAAAATACTGTTAAAAACTCGCTCAATATATGTTACCGTGACATAGGTTGACATATATTCGGTGGGTTTTTAATAGTATTTTGTATAGTTTTTTTTTTATTTATAACACCTTTTCCCAAACTTACGGTGTTAAAGAGGGTGTGAGACGCCATCTTGAATTTTCCAACACATCGGTAAACACTGTATGCTGTTCGAGCTGAATAAACGTGTTAAATTGAATAAAAACACGAAAAATATATCCAGTTTTTATCGGTTTTTTACCTTCTCTGCAGAAGTACAAAAAAAAAAAAAACGGAAGGTACTTTTACAGAATGTTAAACTAACCCTAACCGATGTTTTATGTTTAGTTTAGGAAAAGTCAGAAGAAACAAAAGTCATTATTGCATGAAATATACGTATTTAGTTGAAGTATTGTTTATGTCAATTCTTTCGAAGAAATTTAGCAAGAATACCTGTAAACCAGGAAATCGGTAAAATGTCATCATGGATGAATACTTATCTATTATAATTTCTACCCTTGACAAAAACTTAGCCATAACAAAAGAGATTTATTGTTCAGATTGTTTTTGAGATTGATTTCTAAAAAGATATTTTATAAATAAAATCGACATTAAAATTAAAGACTTAAATTACAATAATTAAATTTAAACATTCTTATTTCAATATTTGGCACATAACACCTGCAAAAATGATCACAATGTCAGGATTTCATTTTATTTCAGAATCGATGGCAAATTGTGTAGATTGATATCTCATTATATTAAATACTAATATTTAACATTAGTTTATCATTTAAGCCGATAAAAGGCCTTTTTTTTTTTTTTTTTTTTTCTTCGCGTCATAAAAGGATTTGGAGTTTCCTAATCAATCTTTTCGGGTGCAGTTGCACGCTCTCAAAATAACTAAAGTGTTGGCTTTAAAAAAATTGGTTCATTAAAACGAAACAGGTTTAGTTTTAATAAAAAGAAAATCGCTTTGGTAATTAGATATGTCGTATGGTTATCCCTAATCGCTGAATAAAACCGCTAACGAGTTGAATGATTACGACATAAAATTAAACTCGGGTTCCTGAAACGGAAACTTCGTTTGTTTTTGTTTTTTTCTTATCAATATATTTACATTGTTATTTTATTTCCATTTTCAATCATTCGAACAGTTTTCTTTTTCAAGTAATCCAAGTTACAAAATTCCCACTGTTTACTATGCTAAAATCACAATGACTAATGTATACCTATTAACCCTTATCCTTGAGTGGCCTCTGGGCCTTGATAAGTGGTGACACCCATGTAAAAAAAAAAATCACTCGAACAGTTTTCTTTTTATAATGTATAGTTTTAAAAGTTTAAAAACTATATAGTTTTTACTTCAGGAAAATTAACGGGTCAGTTTTTACGATGTGCCCTGTTAAAATACTGTTAAAAACTCGCTCAATATATGTTACCGTGACATAGGTTGACATATATTCGGCGGGTTTTTAATAGTATTTTGTATAGTTTTTTATTTATAACACCCTTTCTCAAACTTACGGTGTTAAAGAGGGTGTGAGACGCCATCTTGAATTTTCCAACACATCGGTAAACACTGTATGTTTTTCGAGCTGAATAAATATATTACATTGAATAAAAACACAAAAAATATATCCAGTTAGGTAGAAAAGTAACTTATCTTGCCTTTGATAACATTTATTTATATATTTGTTTTTGACTATTTTTTCGAATCTATGTGTACAGTAATACAAACCCACGATATGAATACTCACGTTGTTATATATATATATATATATATATATATATATATATATATATATATATATATATATAAATGAGATTATAGCAGTTAAAAAACATTTTTAAAACACACACACACACACACCTTTTTCAAAGTGATCAGAAATCGTATAAAAGTAAAAAGGGTAAATTTTTACTTACTTTCCAACTTAATCACCTTTAACGTGACTTTTACAGTTTTTTTTTAAATGGAATTCATTTACCGATACAAAAGAAATGATTAGTAAATAAATCCATGAATAAATATTATAAATGGTTTATTTTACTACTTGCCAGGATGCGGAGGAAAATGAATGAAGGGGGAGGGGAATAAAATAAAAACATTTTGGAAACAGAGTAAGTTTGAAAGAATTGCTTTGCACAGAAAGAAATTAATGAAAAAAGAATAAAATTAAATTTCTTTTCTTTCTTGATTTTTTTTTAGTTTTTTATGAAAAGGGAAGTCAAAATTAAGACTATAAAAAACAATTTTTATTAAGAGCGAACCTCAGTCGTCAGGTCTGTAAAAAAAAAAGACGTGGAATAATCAAGAAATGTTTTCTAATACAATTTTTTTTTACTTATGTGTTCATTTGTCTCTTTGAAGTTCGTTTGTTTAATATATCGGTTTGCAATATAATTTTGTCATTCTGTCAGACTCAAATTTTAAATCTATATATCTATAAAAGTGAAAGTGTGTGTGTGTCTGTGTACATTTCCCTACGAAATAACTCTGTCAATTTTTAGTCTACAGACTCGAAATTTGATATACAGGGTACTGAGATTTGGAAAAATCTATGTGATCCGTTTTTAGCCAGAAATTTGGCGATTAAGGGGTCAAAGTTCAACGATTTGAGCTTTGAGAACTCTACCAAACTTCTCCGACAATTTTGGGTCTCCACACTTGAAATTTTAGATATAGCTTCTGTGGACATGGATCTAACTTAATAACTTGATTTGAGTCCAAAACAATAAATTTTCAGGGGTCATAATAGGGGTCAAAGTTTAAAAAATTACCCCCTTTTTTTTGCTCAGCATACACCTCCAAACACCCGGGCAACGCCGGGCACCCATGCTAGTCTACTAATAAAAACAAGTAAGTTTTCTAAAATAAACTACAATAAATTAACCAAGTAACCTCACACTGTCACTGATTAGGACTTCATATAAAGATAACAACTACACTATTGGTGTATATACCGTTCCACACTTTAACTATTGGTGACGGGGCAGTATCTCAATTCTACGAGAGTTGTCTTGCTATAAGATAAGTGATATTATAGTAAGATACACATAAGTGTTATATGTTTACATTTAATAAAAAATGCCAAAGTCAGCACGTAGTAAAAAAGCTCAGAGAAATATAGACTATGAAAAAAACAAAGTCAAGGTATTATCTGAGCAAAAAGAATACTATCAGAAAAATGCTGAAATAATAAAAATTAAGTATCATGCAAATCATGAGGCAAAGAAGGCTGCCTCACGTGCTGACTCAAAAGCACGGTATAACAGGGATTCCGAGGGAAAAAGCTGCCTCACGTGCTCTTTATAACAAAGAACCAGAAAAAAGAAGGCTGCCTCACGTGCTGACTCAAAAGCACGGTATAACAGGGATTCCGAGGGAAAAAGCTGCCTCACGTGCTCTTTATAACAAAGAACCAGAAAAAAAGAAGGCTGCCTCACGTGCTGACTCAAAAGCACAGTATAACAGGGATCCCAAGGGGAAAAAAGCTGCCTCATGCACAAACTATTATAAAAAGATCTAAAACCCAGCAGGAAGCGACCTGCTACTAATGGAGGCGGCTCATTGCCGCCTCCTAAAAAAGACAATACTATCATGAATGTAAGTTTAAAAATAAGACTGTAAGTAAAAATACTAATTAACAAGAATAAAAAAGCATTGGAAATGCAAAAGGATATAGGAATGGTATGCCAAAAAGTATACACACAAGATAGCTATGAATGGCTAGGCACATGGAAATAGAATTGCATCCAAAGTATAGCCCTATAGCTTTTTACAACCGTAATGATGGCACGGAATGAAGATTGGAGAAAAACTATAGGGCTATACTTTGGATGCAATTCTATTTCCATGTGCCTAGCCATTCATAGCTATCTTGTTTGTATACTTTTTGGCATACCATTCCTATATCCTTTTGCATTTCCAATGCTTTTTTATTCTTGTATGATTTTACTCTTATTAAGTTTATGCTGAATTGAACAGTGATCAATACCTTAGATGGAATATATATGAAAGCTGAGAGAACGAAAGAAAATAAAGATACGAAGAAGAAATGTAAAGAAGGGGGAAATATAGCAGAGTAAATTTAATTGTATACGCTTTTCTGTTTTACGATTCGTATGTTTTAAATCAGAATTTAATCATTTCATTACAAAAGTTTACTAATTCACCCAAGTAGAATATTAAAACAAAACTTTTAACTTGTTATAAGTATGCA
Source organism: Euprymna scolopes (assembly GCF_053919585.1). Lineage (NCBI taxonomy): Eukaryota > Metazoa > Mollusca > Cephalopoda > Sepiida > Sepiolidae > Euprymna > Euprymna scolopes. The sequence continues at coordinate 77,207,481 of NC_136493.1, read as the reverse complement.
AAGACAGTTTTATTGTCTATCTAGATTTACTTTGAATTATCATTTTTTATTGTCTGTTCAGTTTTATCTTGAACTATTTCCTTTGTCTGTTTAGATTTAGTTTGAAATAATATATTTTGTTTGTTCAGTTTTTGTTTGAAGTAGAATTTTTAGTTTGTTTATTTAGGTTTAATCTGAACTAAAATTATGTTTTTATTAATAAGAAAATATTAATATCTTATAATATATATATATATATATATATATATACTAGAAAAAGTACCCGTCGTTGACTTGGTTCAAAAACAGCCTACAGAAAATGGACTCTGATTTATGAAAGTATGATAGGTTATGAAAAGGAAGGGTTGTAAATTTGTGTTTAATTTAGGGGTATCAAAACCACCGCAAAATATGATGACAGTAAAAATAAAAGAGATAAACCCCATAATTTATTATACTATACCTGTTCACACTGAAACACTTATCACAATATTCTGTGGATCTATATTAAAAAACCTTGTTAAACTTTGTGACATACTTCCATTCTATGGGGGTCAGGCGCGAACGAACACCCCATAATTTTATGATACCATATTTATTCAAACTGAAACATGATTATCAAAGTATACTTACGAAGATAGATATAAAAAGCCTTTATTAAAGTGTGTGCCTATTTCAATTCTATGGAGGCCAGGCGCAAACGAACACTCCACAATTTTATTATACCATCCCTATTTAAGTTAAAACATACTTATCAAAGTATTATTATGTAAATCTATATCAAAAACACTTGTACACGCTTTTTTTTTTAATTTTTAATTTTTTTTATTTCCATACTTTGTGAACCAGGTGTGTACGCAGACCCACTATTTTAATGAATCATCATTATGCCAGATCAAACATAACCATTCCTGTGTCTCGATACATCTTCTATCATTATATGTGATCAGTTTTCTATAATAGTCAACCATATAGGAGCCTATTCGTGACCAGACACACACACAGACGGTCAGCTTTATATCATATATATATATATATATATATATATATATATATATATATAAACAACATCGTTTCCCTTGTTTGGCGGGGGAGGGAATAGCACACTTTCGTTTTGGGGTTTAGTCGGTGAAATTGCATTTTTCATACGTATGGATTTAAGTCATACGTAAACGAATAAGACTGGAGAACTATATGTTTTAGTTTCGATTGTAGCTAATGCTATATAAGTCATTTTTTTCACCGTTGAAATTACTACGATATATTAGTTCAAGTATTCGTTCTATACTAATAAATGCGAAATCTGCATGAATTAAAATATAATAATGACGGCAACCCCGAACTGTCTTTTAGTATATTTATATATAAACATGACCTTGTTGGTGTGTCAGCGAAAGGTCTATACTAAACTACTCTCTAAATATTTGGTTTTCACAGTTGAAATTTGATATATAGGGCATTAGGACATGTAGTGCACTTTTGATTTTTTTTTAGCCAGTAAAATAGCAATTGAAGGGTCACAATTGAATTAAAAAATATTGAACTGGGATTGTGGTAAGTCGAATGTATCCGGTTTTTTTCTATGCATGCACTAAGTACAAGTAATAGGTGAACCAACGTTATTTTTGCAGCTTTTGCTTACGTATGGATTTGGCATGCCTTACCTTATAAAGCCGAGGAGCTATATGTTTTGGTTTCGATACTAGCCGATGACACATTTAAAATCACTACTATACATTAAGGACAATATATTACTCGATAAAAAATTGGCTCCATAATAATAAATACGAAATTTGCATGAATTAAAATATAATTTTTAGCGTATTTAACGATTGGGCAACGCCCAGCGGCTAGCAAGTTGTTTGTATGTAACACAATTTTAAAATGTTTCTAGTGGACGATGGTAGTACCAAACACATTGTCTTTAGTGTACTAAATTAAAATTAAAACAAATCCTTGTGGATCTAGGGAACGTTGATAAAAATGTATCGAATTTGGTTTTGAATTTTAAATCGAAACACTATCACCTTACTTGTTAAAAGATGACGGGTTGAGAATCAAACAACGTTCTGTTCTCGCACAATTAGTTATACAATAATAAAATTTCACATATATATATATATATATATATATATATATGTGTGTGTGTGTGTGTGTGTGTGTGTGTGTGTGTGTACTATGTATATTGTGACCTACAAAGAATGTGTCTTCTTTTTTACTTCACAGTGCGCTTTTAATTAAGTAAATGGAAACCAAGAACTAAAAGTGGGAAAACTAAACAAATTTTACAAACCAATTCGTATATTGGTGCGAATTAATGGGAGAGAAAGGTTCGACGATTTATTTGGGTCACATACCAAAAAGAACTCCAACAACAACCGTGTAGGCACAGAGAAGTAAGCGCGTGTTGACAGTCTTGTGCTCCAACACGCACGCACACAAATCTTAAACGCATAAGCAGACAAACGCAAACACGAATCTTTGATAATTTACGTTGCAGCTTTTGCCGAATGACATCAATAAAAGCAAAAACATACATTGCTAAGATGGACTCATTCGATCAACGCGTTTAGCGATGAAAATGTAAGTTTAAACTTAAGTTGGAAAGGCAAAAATGCCACTTTAAACCAAAGCATAAAATATAATATAAATATGATAGTATAAATCCGAACAAAAATAAATGTTAGGACGCCGGTTTTTTTATTTGCTGTTGTTAATTAAACGTGTGTATGCATCGCTGTCATAGGGGCTTCTTCCAAATCCTATGTCTACCTCAATTTACATTTAATTGGGCTGAATGTCGGTATCGCGTGATCCAAGCTTGAATGGAAATCGCGGTAAATCGGGGGAAGAAAAAAGCAAAGAAAAGGAAGAAGTCCATATACTTGGAAATCGGCTGCATATAAAACTGTATGGAATTATTAATCGATGAGGCTAGGTCGATTAAGGAATCAACGTCACATAAATACAGTTGGATACGCAATTAATAGTTGCAGACGGATAGAGTTAGATGTAAAATCTGGAATCCAATGTTAGTTCGTTTCGTGTTTTTGTGTATTTTATAAACCCCATTGTTTCCGTGTAAACTGTAGAATGCGGTGGAGAACGTATTTCTGTAAACTGAACTGTGTTCACCTGAATGTTGGCTGGGGAGTGTTAATTGATGAGGCTATGTCAAAAAAGAAAGGAACGTGGCATAAATACAGTTAAGAATCCAATAGTAGTTGGTTTCGTTTGTTTGTTTAATTATGTAATAAACGCGATTTTCTCTGTGTAAAGTGTATTTTTAATGCGGAGGAGAACGGATTTCAGTAAGAGAGCGTTGTGATAGACGACTATTAAATTAAGCAAGGTAAAATTGAACGTGGACTAAGAATGTCTGATAAAAAAGTTTTTAAAAAAAGATGGCATTAGTAACCCCCTCGGTTCGTTAATCCCCCCCCCAATATAAATAAAAAAAAGAAAAAAAGGAAGAAATGGCATAAGTAAAAATTGGATTTGACGTAATCGAAAGTTGTGTTTCAACCGACGGAAAAATGCCAATCTATTTTTTGAAAGCAATTACGAAGTCAAACCGGTGCTTCCTCGTAGTGTCCCTTGTGGACGCATCTCTACCGGTGATAAGTGGGCACGGGAGGAGTATGAACGTAATAGACGGAAAATATTTTACCACTTCCATTGATTGTAACCGAATTTGGCCGTGGAATCTCAGCAGAAAAAATATAGGGATCTAAGTTTATCGAGTAAGTGGATAGGTGATAGGCCTATAATACAGCAAAGATAATGTGCTGCATTGCGTGAACATTACATTTGCATGGAATGTCTTGATTTTCAATCCTATTAAGGTCAAAATTGCAGGGGAAAAATGAGTTCATTTTATTTATATAGAGATTAAAAATATATAAAAGTTTAAAATATTCATATATATATATATACATATTATTTTTTGTATAATACATTTTATACACTACTAATATAGTTTTGGATTTCCTTTATTAATATATTCTGGTTAATATATATATTCTCTCTCTCTCTCTCTCTCTATATATATATATATATATATATATATATGTGTGTGTGTGTGTGTGCGCGCTTTATATATAGTCATTAACCTATCCACAGAGACACTTACAAAGGACGAAATGGAAGTACTAAAACTAGGCCTCAAATCCTGTCCAACCCCCAAAAGTAACATAGCAGAGTTAAAGAACGACCTTAAAGAATTTGAACGCAAATTTAAACTCATAGATATACTTAATGACAGAGATAACACAACAGACGATTTTCTAGTGAAAAAAAAATCAACATACTTCCCCAACAAACAAAACAACACAAAATAACTAAATGCTTTCTTTGAAAGGCTCTGGAACCTCAACCCCCAACAAAAAGAAAACCCCACCAGTAATCTAACACGAAAACAAAATCAAGCACTTCAAAAGATCCGACATAATAACAACTTAGTTATAAAGGAAGCAGACAAAGGTAGCGCGATGGTTATCATGAATAAGAACTACTATAAAACAAAAATTTTAGAATCACTAGGGAACGGAAATTATTACAAACCAATTAGCTCTTACATAGACGACACGACCATATCTAAAATCACAAAACTGTGCACAAAATAAATAGTACACTAACCAAAAAAGAAAAAAAGACTTCCTGACAAACTTCACAACATAAACAAACATCTTTTATGGGCTACCCAAAATATACAAATCTAACCAGGTAAGACATGCCATCAACATACAAAAGTCGGAGTACATAAGCACCCCAAACCCCAATGACCTCACATTCAGACCCATAGTAGCAGGACTATCATGCCCAACAAGCAGACTTAGCAACCTAATAGATATATTATTACAGCCCTTCACCAATCTAGTCAGAAGTTATGTAAGAGATGCCACACACTTCCTTAGCTCCCTACCACAAACTGTAGACGATGATACAATACTAGCCACATTCGATGTTAGCAGCCTATATAGCAATATCCCACACAACCTAAGAAAAAATCTATCTCATATTGGATTGAAAAACATACGCAGATTTTATACCCCAGATTCAATAAACAATTCGTGATTGACAGCATTGACATAATCCTCAATAACAACTCCTTCCAATTCAATAATGAAAACTACATCCAAATACTAGGCAATGGGTACTAAAATGGCACCAACATATGCCACCTTTACACTTGCCTTCCTAGAAGAAACCTTTTATGAAAGGAGAGAGCAGATATACGGGCATAATATAAAAATAACACTCTTCATTAAATCTTGGAAAAGATACCTAGACGACTGCTTTATCCTCTGGAGGACCACATGGGGGGATATCAGATAACTCCACACTTTGCTACAAAATCTACACCCAAAAATAAACTTCACACTAGAACAAAGTCCCACAGAACTACCTTTCCTAGACATTCTAGTAACAATAAAAAACAACAACATAAGTACAGACATCTACCACAAACCCACAGACACTCAACAATACCTCCACTTCAAAAGCCACCATCCTAACAACTGCCTAAAATTAATACCCTACTCCCTAGCATGTAGAGTCTGAACTATAGTAACAGACAGAGACCTCCGTTCGACTAGACTGAATGAACTACAAATAACCCTGCGGAAAAGAGGATATCCACTACCACTAATACAGAAAGGTATTGAACTGGCTGAAAAAATTCCAATAGACCAACTAAGAATCCCAAAAGAACAACAAAAAACAAATTTTAGCATACGTCTCCACACACAACACAAACAACCTAGAACTATTTACACAGAGAACAAAAAACCTTATCCTCCTCAATCAGAACGACAAACTTAAACAACATACTTAAACAACAAACATAATAAAAAGCAAACGCCAACCCAAAAACCTAAAACACATCCTAACTTCCTCAAAACTCGTTCCACACACTACAAAAGGGGTTACAAAATGCAACAAACCGCGATGTGGAGTATGTGACATAATAATAGAAGGAAACACATACACATTTAAAAACCCAAGACAAATATTCAAAATAAAAAAGGATCTAAATTGCACCTCCAGCAATGTAGTTTATGCACTAAGATGCACAGCATGCAACAAATCCTACATAGGCGCCACCAAAAAATTCAGCAATAGAGTGGCCTTACATAAGAGCAACATCAAACTTGCAGATAACAGACACCTCTATGTTTCAAAACACGTACACACATGCAGTGGAAATAGCTATAATAATGCCAATCTTCCAAACAGACAATTATTTCTATTTACTTACACATGAAAAAATTTCATAACAAGATTCACTCCCGAACTAAACAGAGCTGAATATCAACACACAAAAACATGAAATGCAAGGCACACTCGCTTGCGCGTACATATACATATACACATCCACACATAAATCAGAACCAACACATTAAAACACACACACACGCACGCATACAGCCCCACACAGACATAACACCCCTGTCTCTAATACAACACATTGAACAATACCAACCCTACTTAACTTCGAAACCAACAACACTAGGAAAGACCTAGAACCATAGTGTAATATCTGTTCCAACACCTCGCCACCCCTCAGTCAGTGGAGGCGAAATCCTTCATGACAGAGATAACTATCATCCCTTCTATCATCCTTCCTCCCACACATATACCCCTCCAAGTGACCCCTCTCCTCTGGGGACGAGATCTTCCCCACACTAATAACCGATCCTGGGTCTGGCCATACCCACATGGGCAGACAAATAAATAGAAACATTAAAAAATCGCCTACGTATATTTATTAATACGCCTCTTTACCTAAACAAACATAATATTAAGAATACCCGAACAGTCTAAGACTGAAACGAAAAATCACAATACTAAAATCTAAGAATCCAAAAAATAAATATCAAAATTGAATGAAAACACCCCTACCCTTACTTCAGAGGTGCTGCCACCCTCCTACCACACACACATTAGTAACGACCTTGAATCACAGTTACCTTCCTAGGGAAGCAAATAACTTTATAATACTATAAAACAGAACATACATTCTTCAAACCAATAAAAGAAAACACACGCGCGCGCGCACGCACGCACGCACACACGCACGCACGCACACACACACATCCTACCCTATGCACCCAGTTGACCAAGTAGCAACGGCCCCCTCAACCCCACTCAAGTAAGAGTAAAAAAAGGAAAAAAAATGAGAAAAAACAAAGAAAGATAAACAGAAACACAAGCAGAGAGAGAGAGAGAGAGAGAGAGAGAGTGAGAGAGAGAGACATAAGACATCAATCCAGCCCAATGAACCAGTAATAAAAATTGGGCATACAAATGAAAAGTAGAGTCGTGTACACATGTTTCCACCTCTCGGAAAATTTCAAATGAACTACGAAAATGTTATTTTCATTTTTGTCTTGAATATATTCTAATCATTTTAAATACTTTCTGAAGAGGGCGCTTCACAGAACGTCTGAAACGCGTTAAAAACAATTTCAATGATTTAAAAACATTATTACAATGATCTAAACCTAATTTTCAATGAAAAACCAAAACACGGAATAATAGAATAATGTTAAAAAATACACATGGTTGGTCACCACCCGCTTATTTAAATATATACATCTTTCTCTCGTTGCATTTCTTAACCCATTATATATATATATATATATATATATATATATATATATATATATATATATATATATATATATTCGTGTTTGTGTTTGTGTGTATACATGTCGCTAAATATAGAAGAATGATTTAACATCAGAAAATCAGTATTAGAGTAAAAACTTATGAATGAAATAACAGAAAACTCTCTGCCACTAATTTACGCTACTAAAATAAAATTTTAAAATAAATAGATGTATGGTAAAATTTTGTCATCATTGCCGACGTTGTTACATCCTCAAAAATGTTACATTCTACGTTTTACGATTTTATGTTAAGAAATGACCGATTTGTAATAAAATTAAGTAAATTATTGGGATTGAAATAAAAGTTTAATGTTGATTATGATTTTAAAAGTTAACAGAGAAACAGAATGTTTTACACGATGTGGTGAATATATAAGAACACATGCCTGTAGTGTTAGACAATTACTCCTACTCATATCTTTAAAGTTAAGAAGCAGTTTTGGTGAAATTACTTCACGTTACGATACTGAAACGAAAAGAAATTTACTTACTGCTTCGTTAAAATGGGATCAATTATGCCATAGAGTATTTGTTTGCTTTTGTGATTTTCCATTGCATTTTCGATGTGTATATTTGTTTATATTTTTGCGTGTGTTTTGCTCATTTTATCTGATATGTATATATTTTTTATATTTGTATTATAGTACAAATCACATCAAAAACGTAAGAAACTCAAATTACAGTCAATTCGTATACCATGAGATACAACCAACATATCCCAAACGAAAACAAACTAACTATACTAACAACGTATCCAAACAGATAATTTAATAAAATGCACATTTAATAGTTAAAAGAAAAATCTTCATTACTAAATACGAAGAAACAAATTATATGCTTTAAACCCACAAAAACAATTAACTAAATAGTCAATATCACACTTTTCTAGATATTTATATGAAATTAAACTATCAAGTTATACATTGGTAAAGTATGAAATAAAACATGAAAATTAGTGTGACGTAACTGTCCTATGGAGCGATTGGAATCCCCACTGGTGCGAGGCTGAGACTCCCGAAAGATTGGAGAATGCCGGGCAGATATGATTGTTTCATTCATTTAGTATCATTGTGTGCCAGGGCGACTGCAACCAAACCATGCTGAAAAAATATTTGATTTATAAATTCCATTTTTTTATGAAAACGACAACTTTATGTCACAATGAGAGTCGTAACGAAAACATAATTTTATTTCCAATGCCAACGAGTGATGACTCAGTGCTGTTTGACCTCTGAGTGCAGCTACCAGACCGAGAGGTCATGTGCTAACCTTTCGATCGCGGGAATAGTACCTGTAATCCACAGGTACAACCGAAGGTGATGTAACTAGTTGCGATCGGTCCGAGAACCGACACCGGCCTACCCCGTCACCTCACTACATAACCGGGTCTCCGCGCCGAAATCGGCAGATCAGGCTGAAGTTTTGATAGAGAATCAAATACAATCGAGAGGGAGAGAGAGAGAGAGAGAGAGAGAGAGAGAGAGAGAGAGAGAGAAATAAATCTATTGGTATATTCTCTTTTGCTCCGTGGATTCTGTGAAAATACGGCCAGTTCTATATATTTTATACATCTATCTTTAATTAACCAGTAGAATAGATAACCGAGTCTTTCTTTTTTTGTATGCACGAGATTGATTCCCTTTTAGTGAAACAGATTGACGAAGCAGCGGCATATCAACCCGAAGGTGAAATTGATTCCGGCCAAATCGACTGACGAGCCTTACTACTGATATACCTTACGAAGGAGCCCTGCGAAGGACGAGCACGAGTCACATTTGCGACAGGGATAGCTTCACATGTGGAGCCGGTTAACCAGTATGGTACCACATAGACCTTAAATTCTGTTACACGCTGAAAAGGTTGTTTTCGCTCCTTTCTGAGATGCTGCCGAGTACCAACTTATGCTCCCTCTCGATGACCAAAATTCTGATCCTTGTAAACTGTTCATATCCATTGAGGTAAAATAGGATTCGGACATAAAACACAGAGAGAGCGATCATCTAGTGTGATATAAAGGCAACAATCAAAGGCGACATTGCACCTCTCTCAGGCAAACAAGCAATTGGAATTGTGTGACCGAGCACGAGGTCAGCGAAAGAGGGTTGCGAGGTACTTTTTTCGAAAGGAAGCTAGCTTAACACGAGCATGCTTATAGTCCTAACAAGTAAGTAAACGTAGTACATCCATAATTAATATAAGTCATCGAAAAAAGACATTAGATAATTTGAACATTTATTAACACTGACAGAAATGTTAAAATGTAAAAACACGGTATGAATTGGGTTTTAGTCGGTCGACTTGTAACATTTTAATTTAAAATAGCATTTGTATCACTAAGATTTTCATCTCCAACTTAGATATATATATAAAGCACTGTAAGAGAATTAAGAAAAAGGAGTTGTGCCAAAATACAGAATTAAAGCGCGTAATAAAAAAGAAAAATATACTCATAAAGAAGAGTTGAATTTCATACATTCCATCCGATATCAAGCAACTATTAAGTAAGGGAATCATCATAGAGAAATATCAGCTAAATAATGTTGTGGAACTTCTTTTCTAGCGTTTATACCACAAACAACAACAATAACAAAAATAACACTGGATGCACAACTTCTTAAATATTCGATATTCATTGGTTTAAAACCGTTAATATTGAATAAATTAATCAATCTTGATTTGCTGGCTGTATCGAAACAAAGATTCTTCCGTGGGAGCCGAGTATTTGTTACCCCTGGACTATATAAGCTAAAATTCAAATGCTGTCGTCAGTGAGAGACAGTAGAAGCCTTGTCATTAACAACACTACTACTGATATATGTCGTGGTCAAAAAAACTTATCTGCTCACATTAAGGTCACATTTACAGACTTAATAATTGGATATTAAAGCGTCAAAACAACGTATACACTACACAACTCAAAGACTAAAAAATTAGATATTAAAGCGTGAAAACAACGTATATACTACATAACTATTAGACTTAACAATTGAATATTAAAGAATGAAAACAACGTATACACTACATAACTCATAGACTAAAAAATTGGACATTAAAGCGTGAAAACAATGTATGCACTACATAACTCAGACTTAATAATTGAATATTAAAGCATGAAAACAACGTATACACTACATAACTCATAGACTTAATAATTGGATATTAAAGCATGAAAACAACGTATACACTAAATAACTCATAGACTTAACAATTGAATATAAAAGCGTGAAAACAACGTATACATCACATAACTCATAGACTTAATAATTGGATATTAAAGCGTGAAAACAACGTATATACTACATAACTCATAGACTTAATAAATGTATATTAAAGCGTGAAAACAAATTTTACACTACATAACTCATAGAATAATTAATTGGATATTAAAGCATGAAAAAAACGTATACACTAAAAAACCCATAGATTAATAATAGGATATTAAAACGTGATAACAAAGTATAAACCACACAACTCATAGACTTAATAACTGGATATAAAAGCATGAAAACAACGTATACACTGCAATACTCAAAGACTTCACAATTGAAAATTAAAGCGTGAAAACAACGTATACACTATATGACTACTAGCCTTAATAATTGAATATTAATGCATGAAAACAACGTATACACTACATAACTCAGACTTAATAATTGGATATTAAAGCATGAAAACAACGTATACACTACATAACTCATAGACTTATTAAATGGATATTAAAGTATGAAAACAACGTATAAACTACACAACTCATAGATTAATAAATGGATATTAAAGCGTGAAAACAACGTATACGCTACATAACTCATAGACTTAATAACTGAATATTAAAGCATGAAAACAACGTATACACTACATAACTCATAGACTTAATAACTGGGAATAAAAGCGTGAAAAAAGTATACACTACATAATTCATAGACTTAATAATTGCACATTTAACCATGAAAACAACGTATACACTACATAAATCATAGACTTAATAATTGGATATTAAAGCATGAAAACAACGTATACACTACATTACTCATAGACTTAATAATTGGATATTAAAGCATGAAAACCACGTATACACTACATAACACATAGACTTAATAATTGGATATCAAAGCGTGAAAACAACGTATACACTACATAACCCACAGACTAAATAAATGAATATGAAAGTATGAAAACAAGGTATACACTATATAAGTCATAGACTTAATAATTGGATATAAAAGCGTGAAAACAACGTATACACTACATAACTCATAGATTAATAATTGGATATAAAAGCGTGAAAACAACGTATACACTACATAACTAATAGACTTAATAATTGAATATCAAAGCAGGAAAACAACGTATACACTACATTTATGCTGACGACACTACCATTTATGGTACCACACCTAAGACAGTAAACGAGCAAGTACTCTCCAATTCTCTCTCCTCTGATCTTGAGCATGTAGTACAATGGGGAAAGGAGTGGCTGGTTACTTTTAATGCATCTAAAACCAAGCTTCTCTCTTTACATCATCAACATTTTAATCCACATTTGTCATCAATTGAAATGAATGGCTCTCGTCTTCAGGAGGCCTCAAGTTTTGACAAGCTTCTGGGCTTGACCATTACTCCTGATCTTAAATGGAACACGTATATCAAATCTGTTGCCAAGGCCGCTGGAAAAATGGTGGGATCTTTCTATCGATCCAGTAGATATCTCACTGCTGATGCTATTCTCTATCTATATAAGAGCCAGGTACGTCCAAGGATGGAATACTGTTGCCACATCTAGGCAGGAGCTGCTAGAAAGGACTTGCCCTGCCTTGATAGAGTTCAAAATAGACTTCGTAGCCTCGTAGGAGATGTCCTTTTCTCCTCCTTACAACCTCTATCTCACAGAAGAGATGTTGCGAGTTTGTCTCTGATGTATCGTTATTTTCATGGAAAGTGTTCAACTGAGCTTCAATCTATGGTCCCCCCTCGCCAAACTTTCACAAGAAACACTCGTCTAGCTGTAAACATTATCAATAATTTCCCCCACTCTTTATCTGTGCCTAAACCTAAACATAGATTCCATGAACAAAGCTTCTTTCTTAGAACTGCACGCCTGTGGAATTGTCTTCCGTTTTCCTGCTTTCCGGCTGACTACAATATGGTTGTGTTAAAGTCTAAGGTAAATAAGTTCTTGATGAGCCGTTCCATATAAGTTATTAAATTTACCAAATTTTCATTACTAATGATTACTATATTGACCAACTTCTACTGTACACTCTTTAAACCTTATCCTTGAGTGGCCTCTGGGCCTTGATAATGTGGTGATGCCTTTGTAAAAAAACAAAAAACAAAAAAAAAACATAACTCATAGTCTTCATAATTGGATATTAAAGCGTGAAAACAACGTATACACTACATAACTAAAAGATTTATTTAATGGATATTAAAGCATGAAAACAACGTATACACTAGAAAACTCATAGAATAATAATTGGGTATTAAAGCATGAAAACAACGTATACACTACATAACTCATAGACTTAATAAGTGGATATTAAAGCGTGAAAACAAAGTATACACTACATAACTCATAGACATAATAATTGGATATTAAAGAAAGAAAACAACATATACACTACATAACTCATACACTTAATAACTTGATATTAAAGCGTGAAAACCACGTATACACTACATAACTCATAGACATAATAATTAAATATGAAAGCATGAAAACAACGTATACACTACATAATTCAGAGAATTAATAATTGGATATTAAAGCATGAAAACAACGAATACACTACACAACACATAGACTTAATAATTGGATATTAAAGCGTGAAAACAACGTATACACTACATAACTCATAGATTAATAATTGGATATAAACGCGTGAAAACAACGTATACACTACATGACTCATAGGCTAAATAATTGAATATTAAAGTATGAAAACAACGTATACAGTACATAACTCAGACTTAATAATTGGATATTAAAGCATGAAAACAACGTATACACTACATAACTCATAGACTTATTAAATGGATATTAAAGAATGAAAACAACGTATAAACTACAAAAATCATAGACTAATAATTGGATATTAAAGCATGAAAACAACGTATACAGTACATAACTCATAGACTTAATAATTGGATTATAAAGCATAAAAACGTATACACTACACAACACATAGACGTAATAATTGGATATTAAAGCGTCAAAACAACGTATACACTACATAACTCATAGACTTAATATATGGATATCAAAGCATGAAAACAACGTATACACTACATAACTCATAGACTTATTAAATGGATATTAAAGCATGAAAACAACGTATACACTACATAACTCATAGAATAATACATGGATATTAAAGCGTGAAAACAACGTATACACTACATAACTCATAGATTAATCACTGAATATTAAAGCATGAAAACAATGTATACACTACATAACCTAAAGATTTAATAACTGGATATTAAAGCGTAAAAAAAAGTATACACTACATAACTCATAGACTTAATAATTGGATATTAAAGCATGAAAACAACGTATACTCTACATAACTCATAGACTTAATAATTGGATATTAAAGTATGAAAACAACGTATACACTACATAACTCATAGACTCATTAATTGGATATTAAAGCATGAAAACCACGTATACACTACATAACACATAGACTTAATAATTTGATATTTAAGCGTGAAAACAACGTATAAACTACATAACCCACAGACTTTATAAATGGATATAAAAGCATGAAAACAAGGTATACACTACATAACTCATAGACTCATTAATTGGATATTAAAGCGTGACAACAACGTATACACTACATAACTCATAGATTATAATTGGATATTAAAGCGTGAAAACAACGTATACACTACATGACTCATAGACTTAATAATTGAATAATTAGTCATGAAAACAACGTATACACTACATAACTACTAGATTTATTAAATGGATATTAAAGCATGAAAACAACGTATACACTACAAAACTCATAGACTAATAATTGGATATTACAGCATGTAAACAACGTATACACTACAAAACTCATAGACTTTATAACTGGATATAAAAGCGTGAAAACAACGTATACACTACATAACTCATAGACATAATAATTGGATATTAAAGCATGAAAACAACATATACACTACAGAACTCATAGACTTAATAATTGGATATAAAAGCGTGAAAACCACGTATACACTACATAACTCAACGACATAATAATTGAATATTAAAGCACGAAAATAACGTATACATTACATAACTCATAGGCATAATAATTGCATATTTAAGCATGAAAACAACGTATACACTACATTTCTCATAGACTTAATAATTGGATATTAAAGCATGAAAACCACGTATACACTACACAACACATAGACTTAATATTTGAATATTAAAGCGTGAAAAAACGTATAAACTAAATATCTCATAGACTTAATAATTTGATATTAAATCATGAAAACACCGTATACACTACATAACTCATATATTAAATATTGGATATAAAAGCGTGAAAACAACGTATACACTACATGACTCATAGACTTAATAATTGGATATTAAAGCATGAAAACGAGGTATACACTATATAACTAATTGACTTAGTAAATGGATATTAAAGCTTGTAAAACAAAGTATACACAACAAAACTCATAAACTAATAATTTGATATTAAGCATGAAACCAAGATATACACAACATAACTCATAGCCTTGATAATTGAATATTAAAGAATGAAAACAACGTATACACTACATAACTCATAGACTTAATAACTGGATATTAAAACGTGAAAACAACGTATACACTACAAAACTCATAGACATAATAATTGGATATTAAAGCATGAAAACAAAGTATACAATACATTACTCATAGACTTAATAATTGGATATAAAGCATAAAAACAACGTATACACTACATAACTCATAGACTTAATAATTGGATTTTAAAGCATGAAAACAACGTATACACTATACAACACACAGACGTAATAATTAGATATTAAAGCGTAGAAACAACGTATACACTACATTACTCATAGACTAAATAATTTGACATTAAAGCATGACAACAACGTATACACTACACAAATCGTAGACTTAATAATTTGATATTAAAGCATGAAAACAACGTATACACTACACTACACATAGACTTAATAATTGGATATTAAAGCGTGAAAACAACGTATACACTACATAACACACAGACTGAATAAATGGATATTAAAGCATGAAAACAACGTATACACTACATATCTTAAAGAATTAATAAATAGATATAAAAGTGTGAAAACAACGTATACACTACATAACTCATAGACTTAATAATTGAATATTAAAGCCTGAAAACAACGTATACATTACATCACTCATAGATTGATAATTGGATATTAAAGCGTGAAAACAGCGTATACACTACATAATTCATAGACTTAATAACTGAATATAAAAGCATGAAAACTACGTATACACTATACAACTCATAGACTGAATAAATGGATACAAAAGCATAAAAAAACGTATACACTACATAAATGATAGACTTAATAATTGAATATTAAAGCATGAAAACAACGTATACACTACATAACTCACCCGTAATAATTAGATATTAAAGCATGAAAACAACGTATACACTACATAACTCATAGATTAATAATTGGATATTAAAGCATGAAAACAACGTATACACTACATAACTCATAGACTTAATATATGGATATTAAAGCATGAAAACAACGTATCCCCTACATAACTCCTAGATGTAATAATTGAATATTAATCCCTGAAAACAACGTATACACTACATAATTCAAAAATTTAATAATTAAATATTAAACTATGAAAACAACGTATACACAACATAACTGAGACTAAAAAATTGAATATTAAAGCATGAAAACAACGTAATAACTACACAACTCATAGACTAAATAATTGGATATTAAAGCATGAAAACAACGTGTAAACTACATAACTCATAGATTTGATAATTAGCTATGAAAGCGTGAAAACAACGTATACACTACATAACTCAAACACTTAATATATGGATATAAAAGCATGAAAACAACGTATACACTACTTAACTCTTAGACTTATAACTGGATATTAAGGCGTGAAAACAACGTATACACTACATAAATCGTAGACTTAATAATTGACTTTTAAAGCATGAAACAACGTATACACAACATAACTCATAGACCTTATAATTGGATATTAAAGCGTGAAAACAACGTATACACTACATAACTCATAGCATAAATAATTGAATATTAAAGCGTGAAAACAACGTATACACTACATAACACATAGATTAATAATTGAATATTAAAGCGTGAAAACAACGTATACACTACATAACTCATAGACTTAATAAATGGATATTAAAGCATGAAAACAACGTATAAACTACATAACTCATAGATTAATAATTGAATATTAAAGCATGAAAACAACGTATACACTACATAACTCATAGACTTAATAATTGGATATTAAAGCGTGAAAACAACGTATACACTACATAACTCACACCATAATTAATTGAATATTAAAGCGTGAAAAAAACGTATACACTACATAACACATAGATTAATAATTGAATATTAAAGCGTGAAAACACGTATACACTACATGACTCATAGATTAATAATTGAATATTAAAGCATACAAACAATGTATACACTACATAACTCATAGACTTAATAATTGTAAATAAAAGCGTTAAAACAAAATATAGCCTACGTAACTCAGACTTAATAATTGGATATTAAAGCATGAAAACAACGTATACACCACATTACTCCTAGACCTAATAATTGGATATTAAAGCGTGGAAACAACGTATACACTACATAACTCATAGATTTTAATTGAATATTAAAGCATGAAAACAACGTATGCACTACATTACTCATAGACTTAATAATTGAATATTAAAGCATGAAAACAACGTAAACTTTACATAACTCATAGACTTTATAATTGAATATTATACCATGAACACAACGTATACATTACATGACTCATAGATTTAATAATTGAATATTAAAGCATGAAAACAACGTATACACTACATAATTCATGGACTTAATAAAGGTATATTAAAGCATGAAACCAACGTATAAACTAAATAACTCATAGACTAAATAATTGAATATTAAAGTATGAAAACAAAGTATACATTACATAACTCACAGACTTAGTACATGAATATTAAAGTATAAAAACAACGTATACACTACATAACTCATGGACCTTTTAAATGGATATTAAAGCATGAAAACAACGTATACACTACATAACTCATAGACTTAATAATTGGATATAAAAGCGTGAAAACAACGTATGCACTACATAACTCATAGACTTAATATATGGATATAAAAGCATGACAACAACGTATGCACTATTTTACTCATGGATTAATAACTGGATATAAAAGCGTGAAACCAACGTCTACACTACATAACTCATAGACTGTATATTGAATATTAAAGCATGAAAACAACGTATACACGACATAACTCAGACTTAATACTTGGATATTAAAGCATGAAAACAACGTATACACTACCTAACTCATAGACTAAATAATTTGATAGTAAAGCATGAAAACAACGTATACACTACATAACTCATAGACTTAATAATTGGATATTAAAGCGTGAAAACAACGTATACACTACATAAATCATAAACTTAATAAATGGATATAATAGCATGAACACAACGTATACAGTACATCACTCGTAGACTCAATAACTGGATATTAAAGCATGAAAACAACGTATACACTACATACCTCCTAGACATAATAAATGGATATTAAAGCATGGACACAACGTATACACTACAAAACTCATAGACTAAATAATTTTGTATAAAGCATGAAAACAACGTATACACTACAAACTCAGACTTAATAATTGAATATCAAAGCATGAAAACAACGTATACACTACATAACTCATAGTCTTAACAATTGGATATTAAAGCGTGAAAACAACGTATACACTATATAACTTAATGAATGGATATTAAAGCGTGAAAACAACGTATACATTACAAAAATATAACACCTCATAATTGGATATTAAAGCGTGAAAACAACCTATACACTAAATAACTCATTGATTAATAATTGGATATTAAAGCGGTAAAACAACGTGTACACTACATAACTCAAAGACTTAATAAATGGATATTGAAGCATGAAAACAACGTATACAATACATAACTCATAAACTTTAAAATTGGATAATAAAGCATGAAAACAACGTATACATTACATAACTCATAGACTGAATAATTGGATATTAAAGCATGAAAACAAAGGTATACCCTACATAACGTATAGACTTAATAATTGAATATAAAAGCATGAAACCAACGTATACACTACATAACTCATAGACTTAATAAATGGATATTAAAGCGTGAAAACAAAGTATACACTACATAACTAAAAGACTTAATAAATTGACATTAAACATGAAAACGACGTATACACTACATAACTCATAGACTTAATAATTGAATAGTTAAGAATGAAAACAACGTATACACTACATAACTCATAGATTAATAATTGGATATTAAAGCGTGAAAACAACGTACACACTACATAACTCATAGAATAAATAATTGAATATTAAAGCAAAAAACCAACTTGTACACTACATAACTCAGAGGTAATAATTGTATATTAAAGCATGAAAACAACGTATACATTTTATTACTCATTGACTTAATAAACGGATATTAAATCATGAAAACAACGTATACACTACATAACTCATAGACATTTTAATTGCATATTAAAGCATGAAAACCACGTATACACTACATAACTCATAGACTTAATAATTGGATATTAAAGCGTGAAAACAACGTATACACTACATAAATCATAGACTTAATAATTGGATATTAAAGCATGAAAACCACGTATACACGACAAAACTCATAGATTTTATAATTGGATATAAAAGCATAAAAATAACGTACACACTACATAACACCTAGACTAAATAATTGAATATTAAAGCATGAAACCAACGTATACACTACATTACTCAGACTTAATAATTAGATATAAAAGCGTGAAAACAACGTATACACTACATAACTCATTGACTAAATAAATGAATATTAAAGACTGAAAACAACGTATACACTACATAACTCATAGACTTCATAAATCGATATTAAAGCGTGAAAACAACGTATACAGTACAGAACTCATATACTTAATAATTGGACATAAAAACATGAAAACAACGTATACACTACATAACCCATAGAATTAATAATTGCATATTAAACTCATAGACTTAATAATTGGATATTAAAGCGTTAAAAGAACGTATACACTAAACAACTCATAAATTAATAATTGGATATTAAAGCGTGAAAAAAACATATACATTACATAAATCATAGATTAATAATTAGATATTAAAGCGTGAAAACAACGCATCCACTACATAACTCAGACTTTATAATTGGATATTAAAGCAGGAAAACAACGTATAAACTTCATAACTCATAGACGTAATAAATGGATATTAATTCATGAAAACAACGGATACCCTACATTACTCATAGACTTAATAATTGGATAGAAAAGCATGAAAATAACGTATACATTAGATAACTCATAAAATTTATAATTTGATATTAAAGCATGAAAACAACGTATACACTACATAACTCACAGACTTTATAATTGGATATTAAAGCATGAAAACAGCCTATACACTACATAACTCATGGATTAATAATTAGATATTAAAGGGTGAAAACAACGTACACACTACAAAACTTATAGACTTTTTAATTGAATATTAAAGCAGTAAAACAACGTATACACTACATAACTCAGACTTAATAATTGGATATTAAGCATGTAAAAAACAACGTATACACAACATAATTCATTGATTGATAAATGGATATTAAAGCATGAAAACAACGTATACACTACATAACTCATAGACATAATAATTGGATAATTAACCCTGAACACAACCTCTACACTACATAACTCATAGACTTAATAATTGGATATTAAAGCGTGAAAACAAAGTATACACTACATACCACATAGACTTAATAATTGGACAAAAAAACATGAAAACAACGTATACACTATATAACTCACAGACTTTATAATTGGATATTAAAGCATGAAAACAACGTATACACTACATAACTCATAGATTAATAATTGGGTATTAAAGCGTGAAAACAACGTACACACTACATAACTTATAGACTTTTTAATTGAATATTAAAGCATGAAAACAACGTATACACTACATAACTCAGACTTAATAATTGGATATTAAGCATGAAAACCACGTATACACAACATAATTCATTGATTGATAAATAGATATTAAAGCATGAAAACAACGTATACACTATATAACTCATAGATATAATAATTGGATAATTAAGCCTGAACACAACCTCTACACTACATAACTCATAGACTTATTAATTGGATATTAAAGCGTGAAAACACCGTATACACTACATAATTATAGACTTAATAAATGGATATACAAGCAGAAAAACAACGTATACACTACAGAACTCATAGAATAAATAATTGGATATTTAAGCAGTAAAACAACGTATACACTACATAACTCATAGATTTAACAATTGGATATTAAAGCATGAAAACAACGTATACACTACATAACTCATGGACTTAATAATTTAATATTAAAGCATGGAAACAACGTATACATTACATAACTCATAGACTTAATACTTGGATATTAAAGCTTGAAAACAACGTATACAATACATAACCAATAGATTAATAAATGGATATTTAAGCATGAAACCAAAGTATACACTACATAACTCATAGACTTAATAAATGGACATAAAAACATGAAAACAACGTATACACTACATAACTCATAAACTTAATAATTGAATATTAAAGCATGAAAACAAAGTATACACTACAGAACTCATAGAATAATAAGTATATATTAAAGCGTGAAAACAACGTACATACTACATAACTCATAGACTTAATAATTAATGATTAAAGCATGAAACCAACGTATACACTACATAACTCAAACTTTATAATAGGATATAAAAGCATGAAAACAACGTATACACTACATAACTCATAGACTTAATGATTTTATATTAAAGCGGGAAAACAACGTATACACTACAGAACTCATAGACTTAATAATTGGAGGTTAAAGCATGAAAACAACGTATACACTAAATAACTCATAGTTTAATAATTGGATAGTAAAGCGTGAAAAAAACACATATACTACATAACTCATATTTAAATAATTGGATATTAAAGCGTGAAAAGAACGTATACACTACATAAATAATAGACTTAATAATTGGATATTAAAGCAGTAAAACAACGTATACACTACATATCTCATACACTTTATAATTGGATATTAAAGCATGGAAACAACGTATACACTACACAACTCAGACTTTATTGTTTGATATTAAAGCATGAAAACAACTTATGCACTACATAACTTATAGACTTAATAAATGGATATTACAGCATGACCATAAAGTATACACTACATATCTCGTAAAGTGATATTAAAGCGTAAAAACAACGTATACACAACATAACTCATAGACTTTATAATTGAAGATTTTAGAATGAAAAAAAAACGTATACACTACATAACTGATGGACTAAATGAATTGATATTAAAGCATGAAAACAACGTATACACTACATAACTCATAGACTTTACAATTTGATATTAAAGCGTCAAAACAACGTATACACTACATAACTCATACACTTTGTAATTGAATATTAAAGCATGAAAACAATGTATACATTACATAACTAATAGAATAATAATTGGATATTAAAGCGTGAAAACAAAGTCTACACTACATAACTCATAGACTTAATAATTGAACATAAAAACATGAAAACAACGTATACACTACATAACTCACAAACTTTATAATTTAATATTGAAGCATGAAAACAACGTATACACTACATAACTCATAGATTAATAATTGGATATTAAAGCGAAAAACAACGTACACACTACATAACTTATAGACTTTTTAATTGAATATTAAAGCATGAAACAACGTATACACTACAAAACTCAGACTTAATAATTGGCTATAAAGCATGAAAACAACGTATACACAACATAATTCATTGATTGATTAATAAATATTTAAGCATGTAAAAAACGTATGCACTACATAACTAATAGACATAATAATTGGATTATTAAGCCTGAACACAACCTCTTCACTACATAACTCAAAGACTTATTAAATAGATATTAAAGCATGAACACAACGTATACACTACATAACTCTAAGACTTATTAAGTGAATATTTAAGAATGAAAACAACGTATACACTACATAACTCATAGACTAAATAATTGCATAATGAAGCATGAAAACAACGTATACACTACATAACTAATAGACTAAATAATTTCATAATGAAGCATGAAAACAACGTATATACTACATTACTAATAGATTAATAATTGGATAGTAAAGCGTGAAAACAAAGTATACACTACATAATTCCTAGACCTCATGAATAGATTTAAAGCGTGAAAGCAACGTATACAGTTAATAACACATAGACTTAATAAATAGATATTAAAGCGTGAAAACAAGGTATACACTACATAATTACTAGACTTCATAATTGAATATAAAAGCATGAAAACAACGTATGCACTACATAACTCAGACTTTTTAAGTGAATATTAAAGCATGAAAACAACGTTATCACTGCATAATTAATATACATACTAATTGAATATGAAAGCATGAAAACAACGTATACACTACAAAACTCAGACTTAATAAATTGATATTAAAGCATGAATACAACGTATACACCATAACTCATAGACTTTATAATTGGATATTAAAGCATGAAAACAACGTTTACACTACATAACTCATAGACTAAATATATGGATATTAAAGCATGAAAAAACGTATACACTACATAACTCATATACTTATTAATTGGATATTAAAGCGTGAAAACAACGTATACACTACATAACTCAAACTTAAGAATTTAATATTAAAACATAAAACCAACGTATACACTACATTACTCAGACTTTATAATTGGATATGAAAGCATTAAATCAATGTATACACTACATAACTCATAGACTTTATAAATGTATATTAAACCATTAAAACAACGTATACACTACATAACTCATAGACTTGATAATCGGATATAAATGCATGAAAACAACGTATACACTACATAACTCATGGACTTAATAATTGAATATTAAAGCATGAATACAACGTATTCACTACATAACTCATAGACTTAATAATTGAATGTTAAAGCATGAAAAGAAGGTATACACTTCATAACTCATAGACTAAATATAAATATTAAAGCATGAAAACAAAGTATACACTACATAACACATAGACGAAAAAAAATTGGATATTTAGCGTGAAATGAAACTCTACACTACATAACTCATAGACTTAATAAATTGATATTAAAGCATCAAAACAATATATACACTACATGACTCATAGACTACATAATTTGATATTAAAGCATGAAACCAAGTATATACTAAATAACTCATAGATTAATAATTGAGTATTAAAGCGTGAAAACAACGTATACACTATATAACTCATAGATTAATAATTGGATATTAAAGCGTAAAAACAACGTATACACTACATAACTCATAGACTTACTAATTGGATATTAAAGCATGAAAACAACTTATACACTACATAACTCATAGACTTAATGAATGGATATAAAAGCATCAAACAGCGTACCGACTACATAACTCATAAATTAAAAATTCTATATTAAAGCATTAAAACTACGTATACACTACATAACTCATCGATTAATTTTTGGATAAAATAGCATGAAAACAACGTATACACTACATAACTCATAGACTTAATAATTGGATATTAAAGCATGAAAACACCGTATACACTACATAACTCATATACCTTATAAATTGATATTAAAGCCTGAAAACAACTTATACACTACATAACTCATAGATTTATAATTGGATATTAAATCATGAAAACAACGTATACACTACGTAACTCATAGATTAATAATTGGATATTAAATCGTGAAAACAACATATACACTACATAACTCATAGACTTAAGAATTGAATATTAAAGCATGAACACAACGTATACACTACATAACTCATAGATTAATAATTGGATACTATAGCATAAAACAACGTATACACTACATAACTCATAGACCTGATAATTTGATATTAAGGCGTGAAAACAACGTATTCACTACATAAATCATAGACTTAATAATTGAATATTAAAGCATGAAAACAACGTATACACTACATTACTCAGAATTAATAATTGGATATTAAAGCATGAAAACAACGTATACAGTACATAACTCATAGACCTCATGAATAAATATTAAAGCATAAAAACAACGTATGCACTACATAGCTCATAGACTTAATAATTGGATATTAAAGCATGAAAACAATGTATACACTACATAATTCATTGATTTAATAATTGAATATAAAAGCATGAAAACAAAGTATGCACTACATAACTCAGACTTATAATGTGAATATTAAAGCATGAAAACAACGTATACACTACATAAGTCATAGACTTAATAATTGAATATTAAAGCATGAAAACAACGTTATCACTGTATAATTCAAAGATTGCGAATTGAATATTAAAGCGTGAAAACAACGTATACACTACACAACTCAGACTTAATAAATGAATATTAAAGCATGAAAACAACGTATGCACTACATAACTCATAGACTTTATAATTGGATATTAAAGCGTGAAAACAGCGTATGCACCACATAACTGATAGATATAATAATTGAATATTAAACCATGAAAACAACGTATACACTAGATAACTCAATTTTTGGAATTTAATATTGAAACATGAATCCAACGTATACACTACATAACTCAGACTTAATAATTAGATATGAAAGCATTAAATCAAGGTATACACTACATAACTCATGGATTAAAAGTTGGATATTTAAGCGTGAAAACAACGTATACACTACATAACTCACAGACCTTATAATTGGATATTAAAGAAGCAAAACAACGTATAAACTTCATAATTCATAGACTTAACATTGGATATTAAAGCGTGAAAACAACATATACACTACATAACTCATAGACTCAATATATTGATATTAAAGCATGAAAATGTATGCACTACACAACTCATAGATTAATAATTGGATATTAAAGCGTGAAAACAACGTATACACTACACAACTCATAGACTTAATAATGGGATATTAAATCATGAAAACAACGTATACACTACATTACTCAAAGATTAATAGTTGGATATTAAAGTGTGAAAACAAAGTATACACTACATAACTAATAGATTTAAGAATTGAATATTAAAGCATGAAAACAACGTATACACTACATAACTCAGACTAAATAATTAGATATTAAAGCATCAAAACAACGTATACACTACATAACTCATAGATTTAATATATGGATATTAAAGCATAAAAACAACGTATACACTACAGAAGTCATAGACTTAATAAATGGATATTAAATCATGAAAACAACGTATACACTACATAACTCATAGACTTAATAATTGAGTATTAAAGCAAGAAAACAACGTATGCACTACAAACCTCATAACCTAAATACTTAAATATTAAAGCATGAAAACTTAATAAATAGATATTAAAGCATAAAAACAACGTATACACTACATAACTCATAGACTTAATAATTTGATATTAAAGCATTAAAACAATGTATACACTACATAACTCATAGACTTTGTAATTGGATATTAAAGCATGAAAACAACGTATACACTACATAACTTATAGATTAATAATTGGATATTAAAGAATGAAAACAATATATACACTACATAACTCATAGACTTTATAATTGAATATAAAAGCATGAACACAACGTATACAATACATAACTCATAGATTAATAATTGGATATTAAAACATTAAAACAACGTATTTACTACATAACTCATAGATTTAATAAATGGATATAAAACATGAAAACAACGTATACACTACATAACTCATAGAATTTATAAATAGATATTAAAGCGTGAAAACAACGTACACACTACATAACTCATAGACTTAATAATTGGATATTAAAGCATTAAAACAATGTATACACTACATAACTCATAGACTTAATAAATTGATATTAAAGCATAAAAACAACATATACACTACATAACTCATAGACTTAATAACTGGATATTAAATCATGAAAACAACGTATACACTATATAACTCATAGACTTAATAATTGAATATTAAAGCATGAAAACAACGTATACACTACATTACTCAGACTTAATAATTGGATATTAAAGCATGAAAACAACGTATACACTACATAACTCATAGACTTTATAATTGGAGATTAAAGCATGAAAATAAAGTATACACTACATAACTTATAGACTTAATAATTGGATATTAAAGCATGAAAATAACGTAAGCACTACATAACTCATAGACTTAATAATTAGATATTAAAGCGTGAAAACAACTTATACACTACATCACTCCTGGGTTTGATAATTGAATATTAAAGCGTGAAAACAACGTATACACTTCATAACTCAGACTTGTTATTGGATATTAAAGCATGAAAACAACGTATACACTACATAACTCATAGACTTAATAATTGAATATTAAAGCATGAAAACAACGTATACACTACATAACTCATAGACTTAATAATTGAATATTAAAGCATGAAAACAACGTATACACTAAATAACTCATAGACTTAATAATTGGATGTTTAATCGTGAAAACAACGTATACACTACATAACTAATAGTCTAAATGAATGGATATTAAAGCATGAAAACAACGTATACACTACGTAACTTATAGAATATAATTTGATATTAAAGCATGAAAACGACGTATACACTACATACCTCATAGATTAATAATTGAATATTATAGCGTGAAAACAACGTATACACTACATAACTCATAGACTTAATAATTGGATATTAAAGCATGAAAACACCGTATACACTACATAACTCATATACCTTATAAATTGATATTAAAGCCTGAAAACAACTTATACACTACATAACTCATAGATTTATAATTGGATATTAAATCATGAAAACAACGTATACACTACGTAACTCATAGATTAATAATTGGATATTAAATCGTGAAAACAACATATACACTACATAACTCATAGACTTAAGAATTGAATATTAAAGCATGAACACAACGTATACACTACATAACTCATAGATTAATAATTGGATACTATAGCATAAAACAACGTATACACTACATAACTCATAGACCTGATAATTTGATATTAAGGCGTGAAAACAACATATTCACTACATAAATCATAGACTTAATAATTGAATATTAAAGCATGAAAACAACGTATACACTACATTACTCAGAATTAATAATTGGATATTAAAGCATGAAAACAACGTATACAGTACATAACTCATAGACCTCATGAATAAATATTAAAGCATAAAAACAACGTATGCACTACATAGCTCATAGACTTAATAATTGGATATTAAAGCATGAAAACAATGTATACACTACATAATTCATTGATTTAATAATTGAATATAAAAGCATGAAAACAAAGTATGCACTACATAACTCAGACTTATAATGTGAATATTAAAGCATGAAAACAACGTATACACTACATAAGTCATAGACTTAATAATTGAATATTAAAGCATGAAAACAACGTTATCACTGTATAATTCAAAGATTGCGAATTGAATATTAAAGCGTGAAAACAACGTATACACTACACAACTCAGACTTAATAAATGAATATTAAAGCATGAAAACAACGTATGCACTACATAACTCATAGACTTTATAATTGGATATTAAAGCGTGAAAACAGCGTATGCACCACATAACTGATAGATATAATAATTGAATATTAAACCATGAAAACAACGTATACACTAGATAACTCAATTTTTGGAATTTAATATTGAAACATGAATCCAACGTATACACTACATAACTCAGACTTAATAATTAGATATGAAAGCATTAAATCAAGGTATACACTACATAACTCATGGATTAAAAGTTGGATATTTAAGCGTGAAAACAACGTATACACTACATAACTCACAGACCTTATAATTGGATATTAAAGAAGCAAAACAACGTATAAACTTCATAATTCATAGACTTAACATTGGATATTAAAGCGTGAAAACAACATATACACTACATAACTCATAGACTCAATATATTGATATTAAAGCATGAAAATGTATGCACTACATAACTCATAGATTAATAATTGGATATTAAAGCGTGAAAACAACGTATACACTACACAACTCATAGACTTAATAATGGGATATTAAATCATGAAAACAACGTATACACTACATTACTCAAAGATTAATAGTTGGATATTAAAGTGTGAAAACAAAGTATACACTACATAACTCATAGATTTAAGAATTGAATATTAAAGCATGAAAACAACGTATACACTACATAACTCAGACTAAATAATTAGATATTAAAGCATCAAAACAACGTATACACTACATAACTCATAGATTTAATATATGGATATTAAAGCATAAAAACAACGTATACACTACAGAAGTCATAGACTTAATAAATGGATATTAAATCATGAAAACAACGTATACACTACATAACTCATAGACTTAATAATTGAGTATTAAAGCAAGAAAACAACGTATGCACTACAAACCTCATAACCTAAATACTTAAATATTAAAGCATGAAAACTTAATAAATAGATATTAAAGCATAAAAACAACGTATACACTACATAACTCATAGACTTAATAATTTGATATTAAAGCATTAAAACAATGTATACACTACATAACTCATAGACTTTGTAATTGGATATTAAAGCATGAAATCAACGTATACACTACATAACTTATAGATTAATAATTGGATATTAAAGAATGAAAACAATATATACACTACATAACTCATAGACTTTATAATTGAATATAAAAGCATGAACACAACGTATACAATACATAACTCATAGATTAATAATTGGATATTAAAACATTAAAACAACGTATTTACTACATAACTCATAGATTTAATAAATGGATATAAAACATGAAAACAACGTATACACTACATAACTCATAGAATTTATAAATAGATATTAAAGCGTGAAAACAACGTACACACTACATAACTCATAGACTTAATAATTGGATATTAAAGCATTAAAACAATGTATACACTACATAACTCATAGACTTAATAAATTGATATTAAAGCATAAAAACAACATATACACTACATAACTCATAGACTTAATAACTGGATATTAAATCATGAAAACAACGTATACACTATATAACTCATAGACTTAATAATTGAATATTAAAGCATGAAAACAACGTATACACTACATTACTCAGACTTAATAATTGGATATTAAAGCATGAAAACAACGTATACACTACATAACTCATAGACTTTATAATTGGAGATTAAAGCATGAAAATAAAGTATACACTACATAACTTATAGACTTAATAATTGGAAGTTAAGCATGAAAATAACGTAAGCACTACATAACTCATAGACTTAATAATTAGATATTAAAGCGTGAAAACAACTTATACACTACATCACTCCTGGGTTTGATAATTGAATATTAAAGCGTGAAAACAACGTATACACTTCATAACTCAGACTTGTTATTGGATATTAAAGCATGAAAACAACGTATACACTACATAACTCATAGACTTAATAATTGAATATTAAAGCATGAAAACAACGTATACACTACATAACTCACAGACTTAATAATTGAATATTAAAGCATGAAAACAACGTATACACTAAATAACTCATAGACTTAATAATTGGATGTTTAATCGTGAAAACAACGTATACACTACATAACTAATAGTCTAAATGAATGGATATTAAAGCATGAAAACAACGTATACACTACGTAACTTATAGAATATAATTTGATATTAAAGCATGAAAACGACGTATACACTACATACCTCATAGATTAATAATTGAATATTATAGCGTGAAAACAACGTATACACTACATAACTCATAGACTTAATAATTGGATATTAAAGCATGAAAACACCGTATACACTACATAACTCATATACCTTATAAATTGATATTAAAGCCTGAAAACAACTTATACACTACATAACTCATAGATTTATAATTGGATATTAAATCATGAAAACAACGTATACACTACGTAACTCATAGATTAATAATTGGATATTAAATCGTGAAAACAACATATACACTACATAACTCATAGACTTAAGAATTGAATATTAAAGCATGAACACAACGTATACACTACATAACTCATAGATTAATAATTGGATACTATAGCATAAAACAACGTATACACTACATAACTCATAGACCTGATAATTTGATATTAAGGCGTGAAAACAACATATTCACTACATAAATCATAGACTTAATAATTGAATATTAAAGCATGAAAACAACGTATACACTACATTACTCAGAATTAATAATTGGATATTAAAGCATGAAAACAACGTATACAGTACATAACTCATAGACCTCATGAATAAATATTAAAGCATAAAAACAACGTATGCACTACATAGCTCATAGACTTAATAATTGGATATTAAAGCATGAAAACAATGTATACACTACATAATTCATTGATTTAATAATTGAATATAAAAGCATGAAAACAAAGTATGCACTACATAACTCAGACTTATAATGTGAATATTAAAGCATGAAAACAACGTATACACTACATAAGTCATAGACTTAATAATTGAATATTAAAGCATGAAAACAACGTTATCACTGTATAATTCAAAGATTGCGAATTGAATATTAAAGCGTGAAAACAACGTATACACTACACAACTCAGACTTAATAAATGAATATTAAAGCATGAAAACAACGTATGCACTACATAACTCATAGACTTTATAATTGGATATTAAAGCGTGAAAACAGCGTATGCACCACATAACTGATAGATATAATAATTGAATATTAAACCATGAAAACAACGTATACACTAGATAACTCAATTTTTGGAATTTAATATTGAAACATGAATCCAACGTATACACTACATAACTCAGACTTAATAATTAGATATGAAAGCATTAAATCAAGGTATACACTACATAACTCATGGATTAAAAGTTGGATATTTAAGCGTGAAAACAACGTATACACTACATAACTCACAGACCTTATAATTGGATATTAAAGAAGCAAAACAACGTATAAACTTCATAATTCATAGACTTAACATTGGATATTAAAGCGTGAAAACAACATATACACTACATAACTCATAGACTCAATATATTGATATTAAAGCATGAAAATGTATGCACTACATAACTCATAGATTAATAATTGGATATTAAAGCGTGAAAACAACGTATACACTACACAACTCATAGACTTAATAATGGGATATTAAATCATGAAAACAACGTATACACTACATTACTCAAAGATTAATAGTTGGATATTAAAGTGTGAAAACAAAGTATACACTACATAACTCATAGATTTAAGAATTGAATATTAAAGCATGAAAACAACGTATACACTACATAACTCAGACTAAATAATTAGATATTAAAGCATCAAAACAACGTATACACTACATAACTCATAGATTTAATATATGGATATTAAAGCATAAAAACAACGTATACACTACAGAAGTCATAGACTTAATAAATGGATATTAAATCATGAAAACAACGTATACACTACATAACTCATAGACTTAATAATTGAGTATTAAAGCAAGAAAACAACGTATGCACTACAAACCTCATAACCTAAATACTTAAATATTAAAGCATGAAAACTTAATAAATAGATATTAAAGCATAAAAACAACGTATACACTACATAACTCATAGACTTAATAATTTGATATTAAAGCATTAAAACAATGTATACACTACATAACTCATAGACTTTGTAATTGGATATTAAAGCATGAAATCAACGTATACACTACATAACTTATAGATTAATAATTGGATATTAAAGAATGAAAACAATATATACACTACATAACTCATAGACTTTATAATTGAATATAAAAGCATGAACACAACGTATACAATACATAACTCATAGATTAATAATTGGATATTAAAACATTAAAACAACGTATTTACTACATAACTCATAGATTTAATAAATGGATATAAAACATGAAAACAACGTATACACTACATAACTCATAGAATTTATAAATAGATATTAAAGCGTGAAAACAACGTACACACTACATAACTCATAGACTTAATAATTGGATATTAAAGCATTAAAACAATGTATACACTACATAACTCATAGACTTAATAAATTGATATTAAAGCATAAAAACAACATATACACTACATAACTCATAGACTTAATAACTGGATATTAAATCATGAAAACAACGTATACACTATATAACTCATAGACTTAATAATTGAATATTAAAGCATGAAAACAACGTATACACTACATTACTCAGACTTAATAATTGGATATTAAAGCATGAAAACAACGTATACACTACATAACTCATAGACTTTATAATTGGAGATTAAAGCATGAAAATAAAGTATACACTACATAACTTATAGACTTAATAATTGGAAGTTAAGCATGAAAATAACGTAAGCACTACATAACTCATAGACTTAATAATTAGATATTAAAGCGTGAAAACAACTTATACACTACATCACTCCTGGGTTTGATAATTGAATATTAAAGCGTGAAAACAACGTATACACTTCATAACTCAGACTTGTTATTGGATATTAAAGCATGAAAACAACGTATACACTACATAACTCATAGACTTAATAATTGAATATTAAAGCATGAAAACAACGTATACACTACATAACTCATAGACTTAATAATTGAATATTAAAGCATGAAAACAACGTATACACTAAATAACTCATAGACTTAATAATTGGATGTTTAATCGTGAAAACAACGTATACACTACATAACTAATAGTCTAAATGAATGGATATTAAAGCATGAAAACAACGTATACACTACGTAACTTATAGAATATAATTTGATATTAAAGCATGAAAACGACGTATACACTACATACCTCATAGATTAATAATTGAATATTATAGCGTGAAAACAACGTATACACTACATATGTTAAAGACTTAATAAATGGATATTTTACATGAAAACAACGTATACACTTCATAACTCATAAACTTAATAAATGGATATAAAAGCATTAAAACAACGTATACACTACATAACTCATAGACTTAATAATTGAATATTAAAGCATGAAAACAACGTATACACTACATAACTCATAGACTGAATAAATGGATATTAAAGCATGAAAACAACGTATACACTACATAACTCATAGACTTAATAATTTAATAATAAAGCTTGAATACAACTAATACACTACATAACTCATAGATTAATAATTGGATATTAAAGCGTAAAAACAACGTATATATTACTTAACTCATAGACTTAATAATTGGATATTAAACATGAAACCAACGTATACACTACATAACTCAGACTTTATTATTGGATATTAAAGCATGAAAACAACGTATATACTACATAAATCATAGATTAATAATTGAATATTAAAGAATGAAAACAACGTATACACTACATAACTGATAGACTTAATAATTGAATATTAAATCATGAAAACAACGTATACCCTACATAATATTTAGACTTAATAACTGGATATTAAAGCATGAAAACAATGTATACACTACATAACTCATAGGCTTAATAAATGGATATTAAAGCATGAAAACAATGTATACACTACATAACTCATAGACTTTATAACTTGATATTAAAGCATGAAAAGATCGTATACACTACATAACTCATAGACTTAATAATTGAATATTAAAGCATGAAAACAACGCATACACTACATAACTCATAGATTTATAATTGGATATTAAAGCATGAAAACAACGTATACTTTACATAACTCATAGACTTAATAAATGGATATTAAAACATGAAAACAACGTATACACTACATAACTCATAGATTACTTATTGGATATTAAAGCGTGAAAACAACGTATACACTACATAACTCATAGAATTATAATTGAATATTTAAGCATGAAAACAACTTATACACTACATCACTCATAGATTTATAATTGGATATTAAACCGTGAAAATAACGTATACACTACATAACTCATAGAATTAATAATTGAATATTAAAGCACGAAAACAACGTATACACTACATAACTCATAGACTTAATAAATGGATATTAAATCATGAAAACAATGTATACACTACATAACTAATAGACTTAATAACTGGATATAAAAGCATGAAAAGAAAGTATACAGTACATAACTCATAGACTTAATAATTGAATATTAAATCATGAAACAACGTATACACTACAAAACTCATAGACTTAATAATTGGATAATAAAGCATGAAAACAACGTATACACTACATAACTTATAGACTTTATAATTGGATATTAAAGCGTGAAAACAAAGTATACGATACATAACTCATAGACTTAATAATTGGATATTAAAGCATGAAAACAACGTATACACTACATAACTCAGACCTTATTATTGGATATTAAAGCATGAAAACAACGTATACACTACATAACTCAGACCTTATTATTGGATATTTAATCATGAAAACAACGTATACACTACATAACTCATAGACTTAATAATTTAATATTAAAGCACGAAAACAACGTATACACTACATAACTCATAGACTTAATAATTGGATATTTAAGCGTGAAAACAACGTATACACTACATAACTCATAGACATAATAATTGTATATTAAAGCATGAAAATAACGTATACACTCCATAACTTAGACTTAATTATTGGATATTAAAGCATGAAAACAACGTATACACTACATAACTCATAGACTTAATAATTGAATATTAAAGCATGAAAACAACGTATACACTACATAACTCACAGACTTAGTAATTGAATATTAAAGCATGAAAACAACGTATTCACTACATAACTTATAGACTTAATAAATTCATATTAAAACATGAAAAAAACGTATACACTACATAACTCATAGACTTAGTAAAAATAACATGTTCTTCGTTTACATTGTTTTTACATTATCAACACTTTAAGTTTTTACTCTGTTTGTCTTCTTATCTATTATGTTTTGAATAAAGTGAACGTTTTATCTTTAGGTAAGCTTCGTGATACTTTGTATTATGCTTTTACGGAAATAGATAATAAAATCTGGACCTGTGTTCATATAAGATGAATCGGTCAAATAATATATTTATTTATTAGCAAAGATCAACAGAAGTTACAGAAACACGTAGTGTAATTAATGACTATGGAAAGTAAAGAGAGTAAGAAATAATATAACATAATCGTGTTAGTGTAGCAAATAAATGATAAATTCTGAGAAAGATTGAAAAAGTTTTGGCCAAGAAAGATGTGTAGGTTTAATAGATAAGAGAAACCGATATACAAAGAAACCTACTCGACACAGGCAAAGGCAGAAAGGCCAAATCATGTGGACGGTGATAGTTAATATTTGCTTGGTAGTGGAATACAGGAAAAGTAAGCTTTTAATTGAAGGGTAGTTAACTCATATGGAATACAACTGGACGGATGGAGACAACAAACCATCCACAATCGTGACAGATGACGAATTGTTATTGTTTGCATATTCTACTGGGAGATAAGAGAACTTGTCCAAGAAAGTCATGTAAGCCTTACACAACAAAGTCCTAATTATTTAATAAAGAAAGAACCAACCTGGTGCGAGAAAAGGATAAACTGGTATTAGGTAGGAGAAAGTACATGTTCATTTTGGAAGAAAGAGATAGATTGAGATTACGTTCTAGAAAAATGTAGTGATACATCGAGATAATTTACTTATAGATATAGCAACTTTATGTCACCAGGGGGGGGGAAGAATGAGGGATCGTGTTAGATTGCGAACTGTTGCTGCCAGAAAGGAGGGAATAACAAGAAACATTAGTGAGTCCAAAACACCGTGTATGTATCACTCAGATTATGAGTTACACCATACGGAATTGATGAAAACATGGGCGATTGTCCATCCTGCTGTTAAAACACTTTGCTGTCGATGCTATATACTCATCCTAGATCGATTTTATGGAAGAATATAATGGTAAACACAGATGTAGGTGTAACACAAACATGGATTGATTCGTATAAAAGCCCATTAGGTTGAGCCATATACCGAATTGATAGTGCCGTTCAATTAACAAATGGTAAAATATATTGCAAGGAAGGTGGGCTTTTTCAACGTGCTGGACAACTTGTTACACCTGACAGTATTCTAACTCTCTACAAAATCACTGTTGGCTCATGTATTGAATGTTGCTGTCATATCTGTGTATGTGCATCATCCACTAATATTTCCCTTTTATAGGTTTGGTTTGGTTGTTTTACAGCATATAAACCGTTTCCGGGTTATTTAATGCCGAATAAAGTTATTTTGGAAATAGTATTCGTGTGGCATCTAGCTATTTTGTAGAAGGTTTTTATTCTTAAAACTTTTTGTTTCTGCAATAACTAGTTTATAGTGTTCGGTTTGGTTGTTTTATAATGAATCCTTTGTTCCTTGCCATGCAGAACATGAAATAGTATTGCAATGGGAGAGGGAAGGGGTTTACAGTATTAATGTTTGGTACAATTTAAGTTAGAAAACCAGTCATGAATGGGGAGAGATAGAAAGGGGAATGGGAAGAAGAAAAAGGAGGAAATGTGGGATGTTGTTTTTGGTTTTAGTTTTGCGGAACATAATTACGTTTTGCAAAAGGAAATAGCAAAACAAAAAACATCAATGTTAGGTGCATTTCGTCTGAGGATGCCAATATCTTCTGACAGCCTAATCCGGTAGCTCCAGCTCCCTTTTATACAAGATCAAAAATGTTCCTTAATTTATCGTGTTGAAGTATTTATTAATAGCTTTTGGATTCTGTTCAAATGTAAATTGCTTTACCTTTCTTTGCTATTGCTTTTACATCCTTTATAAAGTCTTCCTCTTCTTTAAAAATAGATGTCACACTTGAAAAATATTTACACCAGTGAATTTGTACATGTAATGAAATTACATTAATACAAATATTATAATTAGAAAGAGGCAGTCTTCTTTTGGCTTTTACATTTACTTTAATCGTTCTGATACTACGTTATTAGAAAAGGCTTATTGACAATTTTATTTTTCTCTGCGGATGTAATCATGCTTAGAAAGCGAATTATTAAGTCTTAAGATTTTCTGCACTTGAAATATAAGATTTTCTGCACTTGATCAAAAAGAAAAATACAGGTTGGGATGATCCAAAATCTTATAACCTTACTTTTCCATATTATATTAAGTATTCTCGAAGTTTTGATGCATAAGCATACACAAGACGAATGTCAAGCTGGTTAATTATTTGCAATATATGCGAATAACATGCTTGCTTTAGGAGAAGTAAATTAACTGAAAAGAATAGAGACTGAACGAGAAATTACAATGACAAATGGATTTGGAGTTTAAGGAATGGCGATGAGTCTGCTCACTGCACACACCTCGCTGATCTGTCAATCTCCTCATCCTTCGGCAACGAGGGAGCATAATTAACATAATTTTCTACATAGGCTTCTAAAATATTACATTATTAAAATTTCGAATGCTTTTGAACGGAACTAATCTTTAAAATATATACCGTAACCAGATGAACCCATGCAAATTACACATTTTCGTTGCTTCATATACGCAGCAATCTAGTTGCCGTACTCATTAGTGAAACATTACACTGAAGTAATGTTTACCCTGTAATTAAAATTCTATAGAAAATATTAACGCGGCTGAAATCTGATGGAAAAAAGTAATTTATTTATTCAACGTGATTTTCGTACCAAATCATAGATTAGTGATACAGAGAGAATCAAAGATCAAAATCACTAATTAGTTATATCTTCTAAGCTCATTTAATTAGATGCTTTGTGTATCGCATGCTTCTTTAAACTACGTGCCACCATATCTGCTTTTACACATTTCCACAGCTGCAGTAAATGTATACATGCTTTCATTTAGTTTACCCCTGCTAACCCCATCTACTATCTCATTATTCTAAAGCGCTAAAACAAGGATCTACCCGTTCGTTAATTCATACTCAATTATATATTTGCATACTTTAGAGTTAGATATACTTTACAGGTGGAAGCGTGACGCTATTTTTACTATAATATTT
Organism: Euprymna scolopes; assembly: GCF_053919585.1. Classification (NCBI taxonomy): domain Eukaryota; kingdom Metazoa; phylum Mollusca; class Cephalopoda; order Sepiida; family Sepiolidae; genus Euprymna; species Euprymna scolopes. The sequence goes on along the minus strand of NC_136493.1, from coordinate 77,168,316 downwards.
TATTTACATAAGAGTCACCACTTATCAAGGCCCGGATGCCACTGAAGTATAAAGGTTAATGAGTGTACATTAGTCAATGGGACAATATCGTAGTAATCGTTAGCAGTATAAAGTTGGTAAATTGGATCACTTAAAGGGACGGCTCATCAAGAATTTGTTTACGGCTGAAATTGAAGGCGACCAGCTGGAAAGCAGGCAAACGGAAGAGAGTTTCGCAGATGTTCAGTTCTAAGAAAGAAACTTTGTTTATGGAATCTACGTTTAGGTTTAGGAACAGATAAAGAGTGAGGGAAATTATTGATAGTGGTTTCCACTAGTCGAGTGTTTTTCATGAAAGTTTTGCGTGGGGGACCATAGAGTGGAGCTGATACGAGCATTTACCATAAAAATAACGATAGATCAGAAACAGACTCGCAACGTTTCTTTTGGGGGAAAGAGGTTGTAAGAAAGAGAAAAGGACATCCCCCATTAGGCTTCGATGTTTATTTTGAACTATCAAAACTGTATAAGGTCTTTCTGCAGCTCCTGCCGAGATGTGGCAACAGTGCTCCATCATTGGACATACCTGGCTTTTATATAGATAGAGAATTGCAGCAACAGTAAAAATATCTATTAGAGCGGTAGACGGGTCCCACCATTTCTCCAGCGACTTTGCAACCGAGTTTGATATCCGTGTTCCATTTTAGATCAGAATTAAAGGTCAGACCAAGAAGCTTCTCAAAGTATGGAGTCTCCCCAAGAGGAGAGCCATTCATTTGAATTGATGCCAGACAGGGATCAGAGTGTTGATGATCTAAAGATCGAAGTTTGGTTTTAGATGCATTAAAATTAACCCAGACACCTCCTTCCCTTTGTATCACGTGCTCAAGATCAGAGGAAAGAGAATCAGAAAGAACTTGGTCGTTTACGGCCTTTGATGTGCTATAAAAGATGGTAGTGTCGTGAGCATAAATGTCTACAAATACTCTTAGGATATGACTTGGGAGATCATTCATGTAGACCAGGAAGAGAATTATGCCCAGGATGAACCCCTAAGAGACTCCAGCATTAATATTGTGAGCTTCTGATTTCTGCCCATCAACCACTCCTCTTATGAAATTTTAATTATTTTTTGTATATTTTGTGTATGTTGTAACGTAACAATTTAAGTATGGGCATGTCAAAATGTAAAGACGGTAGTTTCCCACAAAACGTTAGGGTAATCATAAGATTAAAAATGATAGAACATTTTTAAGAAAAAAATAGATGAGAGTTATCGGTACGTTACATGATATGGCGATTTAGTAAAGAACGTAACTTAGACGCGAAATCGAGTGGATATTTAGTTCGTACAATGTCAAAGGGACAATACTACTTTTGCGAGAGTAATCATGAATAGGTTAGGGTAAAACAACTCATCTCGTTGTATATTGCTATAAATAGACGATATAAATCAAATAAAGCTGTGAAGTAAATATTGGTTTATTTTTGTTTCTTTTTTATTAATCCCATTATTACAGCCAACAGGATATATCGGAAGAAAAATAAGCTGAGAGACATAAATATTAACAGAAGAATTTGTGATATATCGATAGAAAAAGTAGAAACGTTACGTTATTAGAGTTCTGAGCGCCTCTTTTATTTAGTACTTGTGATACCGCTTACTTTATGTATGGTCACTGTTCACTTATAATATCTCCTCTGGGAGAAGGTGGTTAGAAACTTGGTTTTAAGTATTCTCTGCAAATTTTAATTAGTGCTTTCAGTAGCACTATGCTCGCCTCCTTAGTTTTAGTGTTTTAATAAGTCGAATTAGATTGATTCTCTATTCATGTACAAAAAACGCATTTATATGTTAAACAACCTTATTTTTTAAATTTTTGTATGTGTATGGATTTAGATCAGAAGCTAAATGTTTTAATTTCGATTCTAGCTGATGGTACAAATCACTTCCTGACTTTTTAATCACTACTATATATTGATACGATTTAATAATCGATAGAAACTTGAGATTATAATAATAAATACGAAATCTGCATGAATAAAGTTACTATATTTAAGCGTATTTTACGACCGGGCAATGCCGGGTTGTTGCTAGTTGTTTATAAATCTGCAGATGAGTATCCTCAGCTTAATACCACTCCCCTCAAAATACGATTTGTCTTTTTCAAGCGATCATGTGTTAAAAATTATCATTTCAGAATTATTAGTTTTAATATTTCGATTTTCGATGTCCCTTCTTATACTAAAGAGACGCCCAGAATTCTACCCATATTTTTTTTTTTTTTTTTTTTTTTTTTTTACACAGTGATCACCACTTATCAAGGCCCGGAAGCCACTCAGGGATAAGGGTTATTGTAAGTACATCACGTTAGTGAGGAGATTTTATGAAGTGTTTAATTAGGGGGGCGGTTCATTAGGAATTTGTTAACATTAGACTTGAAGACATCCAAGTTGTAGTCCGGAGGGAAGCAGGCAGACGGAACAGAGTTCCACAGGCGTGCAGTTCTAAGAAAGAAGCTTTGCTCATGAAATCCGCGTTTTGATTTAGGCACAGATATAGAGTGGGGGAAATTTTTCACAGTGGATTCAGCTAGACGGGTGTTTTTCGTGAAAGATTGGCGAGGGGGGACCAGGGATTGGAGTTCAGACGAGCACCTGCCATGAAAATAACGATAAAACAAGGATAGGCTCGCAACGTCTCTTCTGTGGGAGAGGGGTTGCAGGGTAGAGAAAAGGGCATCCCCCACTAAACCACGAAGTCTATTTTGTACTCTGTCAAGGCATGATAGGCTGTTTTTGGCAGCTCCTGCCCAGATATGGCAACAGTATTCCATCCTTGGCCGTACTTGGCTTTTATATAGATAGAGAATTGCATCAGTAGTGAGATATCTTCTGGAGCGGTAGAAGGATCCCACCATCTTTCCTGCGACCTTGGCCACAGACTTGATGTACGTGTTCCATTTCAGATCAGGAGTAAAGGTCAAACCCAGAAGCTTGTCAAAACACGGGGCCTCACCCAGACGAGAGCCATCCATCACAATTGATGCCAGCTGGGGATCAGAGCGTTGATGATGTAAGGATAGGAGTTTGGTTTTGGATGCATTAAAGGTAACTAGCCACATCTTCCCCCACTGAACCACGCGCTCGAGATCAGAGGAGAGAGAATCCGAGAGAACTTCGTCATTTACAGCCTTTGATGTGTTGCCGTAGATGGTCGTGTCATCAGCATAGATGTCAACGAATGATTTCAGTATGTGTTTAGGGAGGTCATTGATGTAGATCAGGAAGAGAGTTGGGCCCAGGATTGACCCCTGAGGGACTCCAGCATTTATATTGCAGGCCTCCGATTTTTGTCCATCTACCACTACTCTTATGAGCCTATCAGAGAGAAATGATTTAATGATTGAGAAAACATTTCCAGTTATACCGTAGCTGGAAATCTTGTGAAGTAGACCCTTATGCCATACTTTGTCAAAGGCCTTTGATATGTCGAGAGCAATTGCCCTAGAAAGGAAGCCTTTGTCAAGAGATTCACTAATCCTGTGGGATATAACCGTCAGCACATCTGCGGTAGATCTTGCAGAGCGGAAACCATATTGTGTGTCACTAAGAAGGTTATTCCTGCTGAGGTGGTTTACTATTTCTCTATTTAATATTGATTCCAGTAACTTACTCATAACACAGAGAAGACTTATTGGTCTGTATTGAGAGGGAGATGACTTATCACCTGAATTCTTAAATACAGGGCAAACTGAGGAGGTCTTCCAGGGGGTCGGAAAGCACTTCTCCTTAAGGCAGCGCTTAAATAGTTTCGTAAGTATGGGAGCAAGTTCTGGTTGAAGCTTTTTTAACACTATAATTGGGATGCCATCAGGGCCAGTTGCTTTACTGGAATCTAGGTTTTTTATTAGCTTGGCGACCTCATGCACGGATATTTGTATGTTACCTAGCTTGTTCTGTGTTATAGGAGGAAATATGGGGAGTTGATGGCCTTCGTCGCATAGGGTAGAATTAGCTGCAAAGTTCTTTGCAAATAGTTTGGCCTTGTCTGATGCTGACGAGATAACCTCTGGTCCATTGATAATGGTTGGGATAGAACGCACACTTCTGTTCAAGATCCTATTTGTTATTTGCCAAAACTGGTGGGAACCAAGCCGCTGATCAGCTACCTTGGATTTAACAGACTGGGCATATAGCTCTCTTGCATTTTTTATTACTCTTTTACAGTGGTTGCTGGCAGTCCTGAAAGCAGCTTTAGTCTCAGTGCATCTATTACGTTGGTAGTTATGGAAAAAGTGATTTCTGTGCGCGATAGCAGCAGCACATTCTGGGGAGAACCATGGCTGGCTGTTAGGTTTTTGTTGGAATTTTTTAGATGGTATGAATTGGTCTATGCCTACAATTAACCATTCGGTCAGATCTGATACTATAGAGGACACTTCCTTTTTAAACATGGAGTGCAGAGGTAAATCAGATATGAATGTACGGAAGCTATCCCAGTCAGCCATAGAGTATCGGTATACAGTACGGTGGAGGGGTACGTCTGATGGCTTTTTACATTTTGTTTTTATCTTAACTGATACGACGGAGTGGTCGGAGGATCCTAAAGGGGAATGAACGGTACATGAACATAGCTCAGGGGAAGTTGAAAGAAAAAGGTCTAAGAGGCTTGCATATTGATTGGGTGTATCGGGCACACGGGTGGGTTCGCGAACAATCTGAGTGAGGTCATAAGCAATGGCAAAATCATGACAAAACCTCCCCTCATCATCTGTCTTATTTGAATGGGTTAGCCATTCCACGTTATGGACGTTGAAGTCACCACAGATGTGGATGTTAGCCGAGGGATGTGAAGACAGTATGTGGTCTATTTTCTCAGATATGCTCTTAAAGATAGTAACTCCGCTGTTGTGGGGCCTATAGAGGGCAAATATAAATACAGTGGTGTTAGCAAGTGCAACCCTGAAGCACATATAGGGTAAATTAGGATCTTCTCTAGAGATATCCCTGCCACATGGGAAGCCATCCTTAATGTAGGCACATATTCCATGCCCATGGCGATCTTGGGAGTCAGATTTAGCTGTTAAATTGGAGTATCCATTAATTATGAACTCATCTAGGGAAGTGGTCGGCCCTATTCCAGTTTCACATAGAAATAATATGTCCGGTTTCGTCTCCTGTAATTGGGTTTCAACCTCTGGAAGGTTGGAACGTAGACCCCTGATATTGGAGAAGGAGACCTGGTAGTAGGGGTCTACGCTGGAAGATGGGGTTCTAGGTTTAATCGAGTTTTTATTCTGGAGATATTTCATGTTGAGGTTTTGGGATTTGTGGAATAGGTCGGCATACTTGGTTAGAGCAGTACAGAGAGGGAAAGTAAGAGAGAAAAAGACAGGAAAAATTTTTTTTTTTTATTTGTAGCACACGAAAAGGTAAAGCCGTAACAATTACCCACTAGTATGGCATCGAGAGGCCCCACCAGAGACTACTGCATGGTCCAGATCCACTCACCAAATGGCAATACAGCAGTCCCAGTACTTTGCGCCTGCTGATAGGACAGCCTCCTTAGTGGTTACTCCAAGGTTCGGGTCCCTGACTATCAGGCGGATAACGTCAGCCCAGACAAAACGTTTACCTCCAGCACCCTTACTAGTGACATGGCAACAAGGACAGACAAAGACAGAAAAATATCCGACATCTCAGACTACTGGTCACCAAGTAGTACCGACCTTTAAGCAGCTTTTTCTTCACCCTTTGTCAAAAACATCACTCATTGAATGAGGACTGAATGACAAAATAGGAGACAAAATATCCGACATCTCAGACTACTGGTCACCAAAATATCCGACATCTCAGACTACTGGTCACCAAGTAGTACCGACCTTTAAGCAGCTTTTTCTTCACCCTTTGTCAAAAACATCACTCATTGAATGAGGACTGAATGACAAAATAGGAGACAAAATATAAAACCAAAGTATTCATGACGGAGAAAAAACTTCGTAAAGCGAATATCGCATAAAATTATTGAGTAGATTTTTTTAAGAAACAAAATATTTTAAAAAATCATTTTAGTAGCCCTCTTATTGATTTTCTTTATAGTGCTCACTTATAAATAAACTCTCTTCTAGTGGCGGTATCACTTGGTTTAAGTGCTCTATGTAGGCCTCTTTAATTTTATATAATTATTGCACTGAAACTTACTGAGGGTTTTTAATGTTCACTTGAAAATAATTATCTCTTCTAGGCGGGTAAAAACAACGTATTAGTAGTATTTTGGAGGCTTACTTACTTTTATTTAGTTCTTTCATTAGCGATTTGGCGGCCTCGTGAGTTTTTCGTGCTAACTAAAATAGTATATTTTCTCGTATAGAAGGTATAACCTTGGTTTAAGTAGAGCTCTCGTAGCCTGTTTTATTTAGTTAGTTCTCTGAGTTTTATATTTCCACTGCTCACTTAAAACATTTTTCTTCTATTGGGGTGTCGATTAGAAATTGGCTTTAACAGTGCTTCCGATGCCTCCTTGATTTTAATTAGTGCTCTCGTTAGCGCTCTTGAGGCCTCCTGATTTTTATCTTTTTTCAGTGCTGACTTAAAAAATAATTCATCTCCTACGTGGCGGTTAGTACTTGCTTTTAGTAGTACTATGAAGGCCTCATGACTCTAGTGCATTCATTAGCGTCTTGAAAGCATCCTTAGTTTATTTTCTTAGCTGCCCACTTAAGATTCTATTTTCGTTTTAGGGAAGCGACACTTAGTAATTTTCTTTTAGTAGTCATCTGGAGATGTCTAATTTTAATTAGTGCTTTCAGCAGTGCTTTAGGGTCCTTCTTCTATTGTGTGATTTCAATTAGAGTTTTTTGACCTCCTAGCTGATATTTTTCCAGTGCTGATAGTTACCCAGTGCTGATATTTTTACAGTGCTGATATTTTTTCAGTGCTAACAAGAACTAATTTCTCGTCTAGGTGGATGTGGAAACTTTGTTTTATTAGTGCCCTGGAGATCTCCTTTATATTTAGTGCTTTCAGTAGCGTTCTGGTGGACTCCTGACTTACTTTTTCACTACTCAATTCCGAAATTGTTTTTGTTTAATCATTATATATTGTTTGATTGTGACAGATAAGATAAAAATGCTATTTAAAACTTCAGCGTTACAGACCGATGAACATATTATTTCAAACAAACATGCAATTGAGACCATCTTCTATAGAGTCTTAGGCGTGTCTAAAGATTCTTGATTGAGCTCCAATCAGGGCCCATTTTTTTTTAAATATTGACAGCACTTTTTACTAAAAATATAAGCAACTTTACCGTCTTCTCTTTGGGTCTTATGTTAAACGAAATTTTATTAGACAGAATTTCTTTCTAGGAACATACTATATGTAAACCACTGCCACGGGATAGCTTGCCTACGCACTACAACATAATCATCTTTTAATACAATGTTCATAAACCGTCATCGTAAGTCACCATATTTTGTTCAATCTATTCACCACATAAACCAATTTCAATCATATCATAACATTCGTCATCATTCAACTAACATTCTGTACTACATTTTGTCTCCTCGGGCAGTGAAACAAAACTTTTCATAGACCGGGGCAATTTTTATTTTCATACTTGACTGTGTGTCTATCTCTAACCGAGTAATAGAGACAGTCTATCCATTTAATTATTTCTTATCCTCGAGTGAGTTTTAGTTTATTTAACAAAAATACAAGAATGTCTCTTTCAGGATAGATAAATTAATTTCACGAAACCCCAATTTTATACCCCTTTTATGTTTTTTTTACGAAAATAAAATCTATGTACAATGCTATCAAAACTTTGTCTGGAATCGTTGTTCCAACTTTGATTCAATTTTAATTGTAGAAAATATCTAAGATTTAAAACTTAGGTATAAGAACCTTTCAGACGAAATTGAAATTCAGAAAATCTTGTTTAATAAGTTCCTAGGGTTTGTTTTACTGTACACATAGATTCGAAAAAGTTGTCACAAAACAAATATATAACAAATGAATGTTATCAAAGGCAAGATAAGTTAATTTTCTAACTAACTGGATATGTTTTTAGTGTTTATATTTAATGTGACATGTTTATTCAGCTCGAAAAATATACAGTGTTTACCGATGTATTGAAAATTTAAAATGGCGCTCGACTCTCTCTCGGATACGGTAAGTTTGGGAAAAGGAGTTATAAATAAAAAAAACAGTAAAAATACTGTTAAAAACCCGCCGAATATATGTCAGCCTATGTCACGGTAACATATATTGAGCGAGTTTCTAACAGTATTTTGTCTGTTTTTTTTTTATTTATAATAATTTTCCCAAACTTACAACCTCAAAGACAGAGTCGACTGCCATTTTAAATTTTCCAATACATCGGTAAACACTGTATGTTTTTTCGAGCTGAATAAACATGTTACAGTAAATATAAACACTAAAAACATATACAGTTAGTTAGAAAAGTAACTTATCTTACCTTTGATAACATGTATTTGTGATATATTTGTTTTGTGACAACTTTTTCAAATTTTTCAGTAAAACAAACCCAGTTCCTAATATGTAGACAGCAAATTCAGTGAGAATCGGAAATATTTGAAATTTTAAATGTTGTGTTTGCATTACGTCTCATGCATTCTAGTTAAATTACCCCAGAGGGACTATAATTGGATAAATATGCAGTAATTCATATCTAATACCCATTGTTAAAATTTCATAAGGTTGGATGTAACTGGATATACACGAACGAATCCTGTAATATAAATATTTATGTGATCCTTTAGGTCGTGAACCGGAGGGGGGGGGCGGAGTTACTTCGTTTGTGCTATGCGTCCGTCGCACACAAAATTCAAGCATCGACTGTTTAAAACAATACAACTCTTTTATCTTTAAGAGCAAGAGAAAGAGAGTGATGGAAAGATATAGAATGAAAAAGAGAGACATGCATATATGAAAGACTCGATGTCTTAGTTGTCAATCTAATTGCATAAACAATTGCAAGTTGTACACGTCACCTGTCAAACTGAGCTAAGTTGTCATGCGCTGACGTTTGGGAATATGACACGGCACGTGCATGGTACGTACGTGCCTCCCACAAGTACAAAACTAGCATGGCGCAAGGTTGATTAATGTGGAGAGCTGGAACCCCTCAAAAGTGGTTCTCACTCATTGTGTGACATATAAACATACATAGACAACTAGCTTTATATATAAATCATCTATCAGTCATCTATTTAGTCTGTGCGTTTCGCGATTAAGATGAAAACTACAGCATCATAAGTGGGTCGACGCCTGACAAACAGCGCTTCTTTAAGAGATGATAAGACGCACCCGAAATTCAAAAGCGCGCGAAGAAATATTTACGCTGAGCTGAACTGTGGTTGTAGGTAATATGTTAAACGATCAAAGATACAAAGTCGTTATATTTAAAAGAACAACATTTGCAACCCTTAAGATTAAACATAAAACTCGATGATCGTATAATTAGGTCCCGGAGGAAATAATTCGCACCTTCTCGTTTTTTAGGTTTTTATTTAGCCTTAAATCAAAATAAGGTCAGCGTTCCGGTGTGCGCTATTCCACGACCTACATTCTCCCTCGAAAAATAAAAGATTTCGATGAGAAAATATAAATATATATAATCTAATTAATGGGAATTCCGTTCAATTCGACTAAAGGAATTAGGCTTTAAAAACGAACATACAAATTACACTGTGCACACACACACACACACACATATATATATATATATATATATATATATATATATATATATATATATATATATATATATATATATATATTCGAATTGATTTAGATTAATAAGAAACATACGCAGGGTTTATGGTGTGTATATTTATTGAGGAGAGAGTCCTGTGTATAAGGCTCTTAATCAGCATTCAAACTAGAGCCTTTTAAGTATACTTGCAAAAATTTAAGGAATTACACGACAGAAACACAGTTTCCAATGCTAAAAATGGTGTAGCTGTTTTAAATTGAGCCAATATTGTTTGGGATAAAACTTTACTGTATTTGGACTAATTTGAGGTTATTTACATCCTTAATACATGAATTTCACCACCGTTTTAGTTCAGCACAGAGAGGTGCTCAATCTATCCGAAAATTTGTTTACACACATGGCGCAACATCCCCTTTCGAGAAAGAATAAAAGGAGCGATAAATACAAATGGAGTGTACACAATGGCCACTGTTGACAAAATTCTACGGTCGGTAGCCCCTTCAGGTTCGTGAGTGTTGTTGAAGCCAAATCTATGTCTGTGTCCGATTTTACATTCTTTATATTTTGTGTTGGAAAGATATATTAATTCATATCTACTTCTTTGGTTGTAGTGTCGCGATAGCATTTCAAGACTGCGTCTAAGAATTCTTCCTTGTTCGACACAAACTGGTGTAAATGTAATTGATCAGAGATTTCATTTGTTTCTTTGCTCACAATGTTATCTATACATTAGATGTAATCTATATCAAATTTGGGGTTTTTACAAAGTTTCGGTTTAAATGTTTAAGACACATTTTGACCAAACTTTTAGTTTTGGAAAATAGGGATGTGCACAAAAATGTAAAAAAATTCTAGCGGTCTTTCGTTATTGTGTTGAATCTCGTTATTAAGTATCCAAGGAAGTTTTATATACTCTTGAAACATGGTCATTTGTTTGGGATTTATGTTGGAGAAGTTCATCTCCAAGTATCTGATAATTGAGGTTGGCATGATTGGTTGAATTTTCTTCTGAAACAATAATATCCAACCATGTTTCCTGGATTGCTCAAATGTGTCGTTAGTTCCACTATACACCACCCAAGATCTGCTTTTATAGCAAATGGATCTTAATCCTTCCCTGTAATAACCTTTCTTGGTTTTAGGATTCCTGCACAATCATACCCAATTAGAAGTTTTACAAAACAGTCTAACTCCCCTGGCATTTCCATTGCTATATTTATGTTCTCATGTTTCCTCTCTTTTGCGGGTATAATAAAATGTAGTTCCTTTTCCTTTTGTGACCAATACGCTTTTGCTTTCAGTCCTGAAATACGTTACAGTTTTCTATTCTCTTTCGGCTGATTACTGTTGACAACTTCAACCGATCAGGCACTGAGCGTGGCATGATTATTTCACGAACATCTTGACTGGTTAGTTTGCCTATCCAGTAAAGCGTATACCATTATTTTCGGACATTGAGAATTTGTGCAGGAGAGCTAAACTGATGTAATCGTGGATGTATGAAGACTGTTGCTCGTTATTTTTTTAGTACAAGATCGTACAGACATACTCCTTGGTTATTGTGGATACTTTTCACTTAGTCTTGTTTTCATGGAGTGTCGTGGGATAAGTTTAATTACAAATGTTACCAGTAAATATTGTCTATGCAAAATGGCACAGGCCGTGACAATTAAGGCACATGTTGTTCAGGAGAACACTTTTTTTCGTCAAGAGATAGAGCTCGAAACCCTTCACGTATGAAGTAGTCAAACCCACATTAGTCTTTGGGTCTTTTTGAACATTCTTTTATCTTGGTTCTTTTTATTTGGGTAATGGTTTTAATGTTGCCATTGTACTAGTATGCAGCCAGGTTTGATTTTTTTCCAAACCATCTTCTGTTTGATTTAAGACGTGAAGAGTGGAAAATAGATTGCATGCTATTTGTGTTTCCTCTGCCGCCAATTCTGCAAAGTCTTTGACGTTCAACTCTGGCATGTTCTTATCAAGAACCCTAGTGACATTTGTTTTACATAGAAGTCACCACTTACCAAGGCCCGGAAGCCACTCGGGGATAGGGGTTGTTGCGTGTACCGTAATCAATGAAATAATATCGTAGTAATCGTTAGTAATGGCCTGATAAAGTGTCTTACTTAAGGGGGCGGTTTATCAGGAATTTGTTTATGTTGGGATACAGGCAAACGGAAGAGAGTTCCACAAGCGAGCACTTCTAAGAAAAAAGTTTTGTTCATGGAATCTACGTTTTGATTTAGTCACAGATATAGAGTGGGGAAAATTGTTGACAGTGGTTTCAGATAGACGAGTGTTTTTCGTGAAAGATTTGCGAGGGGGACCAGAGATTGGAGCTCAAGCGAGCACTTGCCATAGAAATAACGATAAAACAAAGACAGGCTCGCAAAAAAGACAGGCTCGCAACAAAGACATGCGATCTGTGACTCAACCAGGAAGTTTCCCAAGTAATTTTTAGTTTTCCTCACAGTTGTACAACATTTGCAAACCAGATAAACCTAAAGGCATAAACCTTTCCAGAGAGACACTCACAAAGAGCGAAATCCAAGTACTAGAACTGGGCCTCAAATCATGCCCAACCCCCAAAAGTAACATAGCAGAGCTGAAGAAAGACTGAACGCAAATTCAGATTCAGAGATATATTGAATGAGAGAGAAAACACAATAGACTATTCTCTAATGAAAAACAAGTCAACATATTTCCCCAACAAATACAAAAGATGAAGAAATTAGACGCTTTCTTTGAAAGGCTTTTGAAGCTTTACCCCCAGCAAAAAGACAAACATTCCAGACACCTAACACAAAAGCAAAATCAAGCACTTGAAAACATCCAAAATAATGACAACATAACTATAAAGGAAGGAGGCAAAGGTAGTGAGGTGTTTATAATGAATAAAACTTACTATAAAACAAAAAAATAGAATCACTACGTAACGAACACCATTACAAACCAATTAGCTCTAAAATAGGCAACACAACCATATCTAAAATCACACAACAATAGAACAATAACTAAAAAAGAAAAATACTTCTCAAACTTCACAACAAAAACAAAATCTTCTACGAACTACACAAAAGAGACAAATCTATCGAGATTTGATATGCCATTATATACAAAACTCAGAATACATCAATGATCCCCACATTCAGACCCATATTAGTATGACCAGTATGCCCAATAAGCAGACTTAACAACTTAATAGACATACTATTACAGCCCTTCACCGATCTAGTCAGAATCTACATAACAGACGACATACAGTTTCTTTGTTTCCTAGCACAAACAGTAGACTATGGAAAAATACTAGCTACATCCGATGTTTGCAGCCTATACAGCAATATACTCCACAATCTAGGGAAAGAAGCTATCTCATACTGGATCTATAAACATACACAAACATTAAACCGCAGATTCATCAAATTCGTGATTGACAACATAGATATAATCATAAAAAAAACAAGAATTTAATAATGGTAACTGCATCCAAATACTAGGCACAACAATGGGTACAAAATGGCACCAATATACGCCACCTTTACACTAGCCTACCTGGAAGAGACCCCTTTGATAGAGCAGAAATACGGACACAATGCCAAAACACTCTCCATAAAATCTTGGAAGAGGTACCTGGACGATTGTTTTATCGTCTGGAAAACAACATGAGGGGGCATAACAGAGCTCCACACTATATTCCAAAATCTACATCCTAAAATCAACTTCACTCTAGTACAAAGCCCTACAAAATTACCTTTTCTAGACATTGTAGTATAAATTTAAAACAACACTATAATTACGGACATTTACCACAAACCCACAAATACCCCAAAATACCTCCACTACAAAAGCCACCACCCCAAAAACTGTTTAAAATTCATACTCTACTCCCTAGAACACAGAGTCTGCACCATAGCTACAAACAAACATCTCCATCCGATCTGACTAAATGAACTGCAAACAATCCTGCGAAAAAGAGGATAGCCACCACTACAATATAGGCAAATGTATCGAACTAACAGAAAAAATTACAGTAGACCAACTAAGAAATCCCAAAATGCACAACAAAGAAGAAATTCTAGCATACGTCTCTATGCAATACAAACACCCCTAACTAAATGCAGAGATGACAAAACCTTATCCTTCTCAGTCAGAACGATAAACTAAACAACATACTAAAAACAACAAAAATAATAAAAAGCAAACGCCAACCCAAAAACTTAAAACACATCCTAACTTCCTCCAAACTCAATCAACACACTATAAAAGAGGTTACAAAATGCAACAAATAGCAATGTAGAGTTTGTGACGTAATAATTGAAGGAAAGACGTACACATTTAAAAACCCAACACAAATATTAAGATAAAAAACTAAACTGCACCTCCAGAAATATAACGTATGCATAGCATGCGACAAATCTTACAAAGGCGCCAAGAAAAATCGCAATAAAGTGGAATTACATAAGAACAACATTAAAATTGCAGCAAACAGACACCTCTATTTTTTAAAAAAACGTACATGCATGCAGTATAAATCACTTCTAAAATAATTCCAATCTTCCAAACAGACAATTACTTTTACTTACAAAGGATAAAAGTTCATAACAAGATTCACTCACGAATTGAACAGAGCTTAATATCAACACACAAACAAATGAAATGAAAAACACACTCGCACACACGTACATATACATGTACACACCTCCACACATAAACTAGAACGGACATATTAAAACACACACATGTACACACACATACGGCCAGACACACAGGCGCAAAATTCCCGTATCCCTAACGTAACACATTGAACAGTACCAACCTAACAACTACGAGACCAATAACACTAAGAAATACATAGAATGACAGTGTAGTGTCTGTCCTTATACTACACCCGCCTCTTCTATCCTCAGTCTAGGAGAAATCCTTCGTGGTTGTGACAATTCTTATCTTTATTCTTATGTCTATCCAGAGTGATTTCTTTGGGAAACAAGATCTTCTCCACACTAAAAACAAATCATGTGCCAACCATGCCCACGTGGGGAGAAATTAACTAAGAACACTAAGAAATTCATAAATATTGCTCCCTTTTATTCAACAAACGTAATTATCTCATTATAAACATTATGAATAACCTACTCGACTAAAACTCGAACAATTGCAATAGATTGAAATTAAAATTTAAAACGACAAAATTGAATGAACTCCTTACCAAAAACGAATTCTAGGCACGACTTACTCAAACTATACGACAGAACACACATTCCACAAACCAATACAAGGAAACACACACATAAAAGTACTCATACGCCCTCGCCATATACGAACACACACAGACGCACTTATATGGCTGAGCACCACTGCTTTCCACACCTCCACGCAAGTAACGAACAAGTAAGAAGAAAAATAAAGAAAAGAAATAAAAGAGACGTAAAAACTATTTCAAAAAATTATTACAATGATTTATTATTACAATGATCTAAATAATGAAAAAAATTTAATATGAAAATATAAAATAATAAAATATGTTTAAAAATATAACAAGAATTAGTGACCCACTCATTTATATACACATTTTTCTCTCGTTGATATCTCTTAAATCATTTTACACACACACACACACACACATACACACACACACACACACATATATATATATATATATATATATATATATATATATATATATATATATATATATATATTATCATTTGTAAGTGTTGGTTCCGGTTTCGATTAAAGCTGATGAACTCAAGTTATGCAGATATATACTTTTTTAATTTTGAAAATAACAACTTTTTAATATAAAAATCGATAAAAAATTGACTCTATAATAATATATACAAAGCCTACATGAATTAAAATATAATATTTAAGCGTATTTTACGAATGGACAGAATGTCAACACTAGTCCGTTGTGGAATTTCCACAGGCCTCCCTAGTTGTAAATGAATATAACAATGCGTTAATTTTATAATTGGTTTTAACCCGTCTTTAAGTAAAATAATGTAAATATTCACTACTGAATAAATAATTCAATTATTATGAATTTCAGAACGTAGTTGATACGAGTAACTGGTCAGAAAGTCAGGCATGTTTATTTTACTTCAATTTTCCTAGAAATCTATATACTACCAATTTAAGTGAAAGTTTAACAACAGACATTAGAAAATTAGTAAATACTTTACAAATTTACTCTTTATTTTAGGGTTTGTTTTTATTTTACAAGGTTGTTATTGAGATGAACTTCGACTGGTAAATTAAAATGTACCATATTTTCATTGAACTTTATTCATAGCCAATTAAGCTATATTCTCTGTATTTACTTGTTAACGCCCATTCAGAATTAAATTTTAGATTTTTTTGAGAAATACTAATACTTAAATTTGAGGGTTTTTTAAAATCAAAATCATTTAATTGGGTTTTGATACAAATCTGATTAAGGATTCTAAATATGAAGTTCAATTGTATTTTATCTTAGTTTTTACCTTCAGAATTGGCATAAAAGTGCTGCAAAACAGTAATGATTAATGAATTGCTTTTATCTTTCCTTGTTCGGAGATTTCTTTAGTATATATATATATATATATATATATATATATATATATATATATATATATATATATATATATATATATATACCAGCATGGGTGTCCGGCGCTACCCGGGTGTTTGGAGATGTATGCTGAAGAAAAAAAAACGCCATTTTTTTTTTTAATTCTACCCCTATTCTGACCCCTTAAAATTTATTGCTTTGGGCTCAAATCAAGTTATTAAGTTAGATCCATGTCCAAGGAACCTATATCTAAAATTTAAAGTGCTTAGACCCCAAATTGTCGGAGGAGTTTAGTAGAGTTCTCAAAGGTTTAATCGTTGAACATTGACCCCTTAACAGCCAAATTTCTGGCCGATACCCGATCATATAGATTTTCCCAAATCTCAGTACCCAAATTTCGAGTCTGTAGACAAAAATTGACAGAGTTATTGCATAGGAAAATGTGCACAGACAGACCCACAGACACACAGACAGACCTACAGACACACAGACACACAGACACGTTCACTTTTAGAGATATATAGATATAAATATATACTGAAATATATATATACAGAAATATATCTATGCATATATATATAGAAATATATCTATGCATATATATATAAATATATATATACATACATACATATATATATATATATATATATATATATATATATATAGTCAGTTATAAAAATATATATGGCAGTTAAGCTACACAAAATATTCCTTTTTCATCCACGCTGGGATTCGTCAGTTTCATGTTTCTTATATTTTGTTTGGTTTTGGCAGAAGTGAAAATATAGATGAAAATCTCACAAGTTTATCAAAACTTTGGAAGAGCAAACATTGGGAAGTTTGTTAACTTAAAAAAAACAAAAAAACTTTCATCTACATTAAGAATACCCCAGGCAAAAGATTCTACTTTTTAGGCGATTATGTGTGAACATATAGAAACGTTATTTTTGGAATTTAGAATGTGGGGGTTCAGTTGCGCATATAAATATAATGTAAACTGATCCAATTTTGGTACATTATAACTTTTTAAGCAGTTAAGTAATTTTTACCACTAATTCTAAAGCTGATCAGCAAAATCATAAAATCACATGTAATTGCCATATTTTTTGTATTGCCACACGTACTTAGGGTTAGTAGTAGGACAGGAACGTGGTTTTTATGACTTTTAACAACACTATATATTAATACGATAGCGTATGTGTTATTTATTTTGTGTGTCACGATTATTTCCGAGTGACTATTGTTTAATTATGGATTTCCATTTCTTATAATAAATAATTAAAAAAAATTTTTTTTTTAATTTCATAAGTTTTGGTTTTTCTTTCGATTATAGCTGATGGCACTATAGTCATTTATTTTCTTATAAATAATTTTACCAAATTCTTCATAAGTTTTGGTTTCCATTCATAAGTTTTTGGTTTCCATTTTGATTTCTTTCGATTATAGCTGATGACTATAGTCATTTATTTTCTTATAAATAATTTTACTAAATTCTTCATAAGTTTTGGTTTCCATTTTGATTATAGCTGATGGAACTCCATTGATCCATTTTTTTTTAATAAATAATTTTATCAAGAATTCTTCATAAATTTTGGTTTCTGGATCTGCAAGAATTGAAATATCATATTTAAGCGTACTTAACGACTTGGCTACGCCGAACGCCCTTACTAGCTTAGATAAATACTTTTGCAGTTTTAACAAGAGTTACAATAATATCAGAGCATCTCTATTTACGCAATGAATACCAACACAAATATATTACATAATAAAGAGTTCCCTGTGGAATTTCCACAGGCCCCGCTAGTTGTTAGTATTTGCATCTCATTTTTGTTTTATTTTTTTTTTACAGCAAAGCAAATCAATTTAATAACCCACCAAATTTTTATAATTAAAATAAAATTTAAACATTCATAGAAGGAAGGCACCTAAAAGTTACCGAAACCCAACGCCCTCTCCATGTAAAAATGGTTTTCTAAATAATAACATTTTATTTATAAATTCGTTCGTAACAATGGGGGCGTTTTTAATATTTTATTCTTACATCGTTTTCTCATTTTACTTACCAATCGTCGACTATTTTCAACTGTTTATGAAAACTTTCAAGTAGCATGTTGTATACGACGAACTGATACAATTTGACTAAAATCAAAATAAACATTTTGTTGCCTTTCGATTTCAAATATATTACAAGGAAAACATTTGAGAAAATAATATATGTGGATAATATCCGGGGATTTATGTGATAATTTGAAAATTTACGAAAAATAAAATAAAATAAAAATAAACAAAAATCTAATTAAATATTTATGAATATTAAAAGAATCGGAATCGAAAATTTAGAGCGGAATCGGTAATTGTATCGGAATCGAGAAAAATTTTAGAATCGTCCCATCACTAATCCATACCTTCGATGTATATACAAAATGATAATACAGAAAATTGAAAAAAAATAATAAAAAGGTATTGCTAAACAGAAGCGTTCTGTTGTTTGTAATAATGTCTGTCTGAATATATATATATATATATATATATATATATATATATATATATATATATATATATATATATATATATATATACAAAGTTTCGTATTTAGAAGTTAAACGAAACTATATGGAATATTTCTTAAATATTTATAGAAAAAAACTAAAATTCAATTAGATTTCAAATTCTATCAAAAGTTTTATAACACAATTTACGAAACTGAAATCACTCAGAAAACAAATTAACTTTCAATAAAAGCATGTATTAACTTATGTAATAATTAACTATACTAACGTCCATAAGAAAGTGCAATCTAATTTTTTCTCATGAATATTTTAAATATTTATTGTTATTTATGTTGAAGTGCTTTTAAACTATTCGTTTTTTTAAATTTTATTTATTTACTTTTCTATAAATCTACTAAACGCAATTTTTTAATTCCTCATGCACCTAAAGACACTTCTAGAAGTTTGAAATGTTCGCGGCTATGACGAATTTCGTTTACAGTCTAACAGAACGTTGAAACATTTACGCACTAAATGGAAAAGACAGTTCGTAAGAGAAACCAACAGGAATTATTCCTGCTGTTTAACGAAACATACTTTTGCAATAACCAAGGCAATATATTATAACAGGTTTATTATAAGATGTATTTCTTCAGTGTTACGATCGTTTCTTAACCATTTAGACAAGCTTCAACGTTATTTCGTTAAGAGATATTCCAAAATGGCTAATCATCAGACACAAAATGCGACTGTAATATATATAGAAATATACACAATTATTTTTCAAATACAAGCATAGAATATATCGATAAACACTGTATGATTTTCAAACCGATTACACGTTTTAATGTGAGTAAAACAACTTCAATCTTTTCCAGATGGGCGGAGGAGTGGCTTTTCTTGCCTTTGATAGAATTCATTTGTTATATATTTATTTTTGACCATTTTTTCGAGCATCTGTGTATAGTAACACAAACCCGTGTTTTCTTTCTGTTATTTCATAATAACACAAGAATTGTTTAAACTAAATTAATTCTTCTAAATAAAATAATTTTGTAGATCAGGAAGATAGTTGGGCCCAGGATGGACATTTGAGGAACTTCAGCATTAATACTGCAGGCCTCCGATTTTTGTCCATCAACCACTACTCTTATGATCCTATCAGAGAGAAATGATTTAATGATGGAGAGAACATTTCCAGTTCTACTGTAGCTGGAAATCTTGTGAAGTAGGCCCTTATGCCATACCTTATCGAAGGCCTTTGATATGTCTAGAGCAATTGCCCTAGAAAGAATCCTTTGTCAAAAGATTCACTAATTCTATGAGATATAACCGTTAGCACATCTGCGGTAGATCTTGCAGAACGGAAACTATATTGCGTGTCACTAAGAAGGTTATTTCTGCTGAGGTGGTTGACTATTTCTCTATTTAATATGGATTCCAGCAACTTACTCATAACACACAGGAGACTTATTGGTCTGTACTAAGAGGGAGATGACTTATAACCTAGATTCTAAAATACAGGGCATACTGATGAGGTTTCCCAGGGAGTTGGAAAGCACTGCCCCTTAAGGCAACGCTTAAACAGTTTCGTAAGAATGGGTGCAAGTTCTGGTTGAAGCTTTTTTAACACTATAATTGGGATGCCGTCAGGGTCAGTTGCTTTACTGGAATCAAGGTTCTTGGTTAGCTTGGCGACCTCATGCACAGATATTTGTATGTTGCATAGCATGTTCTGTGTTATAGGAGGAAATATGGGGAGTGGATAGCCTTCGTCGCATAGGATAGAATTAGCTGCAAAGTTCTTTGCAAATAGTTTGGTCTTGTCTGATGCTGACGAGATGACCTCAGGTCCATTGATATTTGTTGGGATAGAACGCACACTTCTGTTCAGGATCCTATTTGTTATTTGTCAAAACTGGTGGGAACCAAGCCGCTGTTCAGCTACTTTGGATTTAACAGACTGTGCATATAGCTCTCTTGCATTTATATCTAAGATTTCAAGTGTTTATACCCAAAATAGTTGGAGGAGTTTGGTAGAGTTCTCAGAGGTCAAATCGTTAAACTTTGACCCCTTATCAGCCAAAGTTCTTGCCGAAAACCGATCACAAAGATTTTCTCAAAACTCAGTACCCTGTATATCAAATTTCGAGTCTGTAGATTGAAAATTGACAGAGTTATTGCGTAGGAAAATGTACACACACAGACACACATACACACAGACACGTTCACTTTTATAGATCAAACAAAAATATACACGCACACATAAATATATATGGAAACAATTTTGTGTTTACTGTAAACGTTTTACGCAAATATTATGCAAGTATAAATCATGTAGAATATCTGCATGAATATAATTACACGTAATAGTTAACTAAAGATGATCATAAGAAAACCGAAAAAAACTAATAGGGAATTAATTAAAATGAATGTTTAAAAGAATATGCAAATTAGCTAGATCTTTTGCTAGTGAATGCAATTCCACAACCAATATATAAGAAAGTTGTATTTTCTTTTTAAATAAATAGAAAAGAGGGTTTTTAATATGAATATCAATACACACAAAAGAAAAAGAATTTATAGGAGTATAGATAGATAGATAGATAGATATAGATTATCAAGAAACAAATCGCCGAAAAATTAAAATTCCTGCGAGAGTTTGGGATTCTCGTAATACATGAAAGCAAACATCTTGAACACGAAAAAAAGATATAATTTTAGGATTTCGTCTGAACAAGTCTCAATATCTTGAGCAATTCGAAATCAACTGGAAAATTGAGGATTTTAAAAAGATGAAAAAATAAACGATACAAGATTTAAAGAAAAATTAATTTTTCCAGACTTCGACAAGGATCATGTCTACACACGTTCATGGAAGTGAAGATTATGTTGGAGGATCATTTGTGTGGCATTCGAATCTGACGTCATCAATTTTGCTCTGGTTTTATCCCTCGCCTGCTGAAAAAAAATACGTTAGGTTATTTCAGCTGTTATTTTTTGGAGGGGGAGAGGACGAGGCAAATTGAGCACTTACCACAAAAGTAACAACTAGTTATAATTGAAAGCTTCAGAGCTTAAAAGGAAATATTCGAAAGATTATATATATATATACATATATATATATATACATATATATATATATAAATATATATATATATATATATATATATATACTAGCATTTCAGCCCGGCGTTGCCCGGGTGTTTGGATGTGTGTGTTGAGCAAAAAAAAAGAAGAAAAAAAGAAATAGTGGTAGTAGGAAGGCAGGCTCGAACCCGTACCGTGAAGGAGGAAAATATCGGAGAAAAATACGTGACGTGTTTGCTGTTACGACCACCGCCAAATCGGAAGTGACATAGGTTTTTATTAAAGGCTAGACAATCGAAAGGAGAGGATGACTTGCAAAAATATCGGGGAAAAAACGGCCACCCCGTGTAGAAAAGCGCCCAGTTGAAGGTGAAGATATTAATGTTTTTAGCCAATTTGTCGATATTTGTCATCTGAAAAGTCGAACATCAAAACGATACTGATCCTGTAAAAATCGGTCGTCTCTTTCGAAAGTTTAAGACAGACATGAAAACATACATACATACATACATACATTTATATATTGGTAAGTAAAAATTTTCGACCCAAACCTAGTAAAAAGCTTGCCCTATCTCTGAATACCCTTTATGTAAAATTTCAAATATTTAGACCAGAAATTGTCTGAGTAATTTGGTAGAGACCGCAGAGGTCAATTCTTTTTTAACTTTGACCCCTAGTATGACCCTTTAACATTTATTGTTTTGGGCTCAATTCAAGTTATTAAGTTAGATCCATGTCCCAGAAACCTATATCTAAAATGTCAAGTGTTTATACCCAAAATTGTCGGAGGAGTTTGATAGAGTTCTAAAAGGCCAAATCGTTAAACTTTTTCCCATTAACAGCCAAATTTCTGGCCGACAACCGATCCTAAGGATGTTCCCAAATCTCAGTACCTGTATGTCAAATTAGGAGTCTGTAGACTTAAAAATGACAGAGTTATTGCGTCGGGAAATGTCCATACACACACACACAAGATACACACACAGACACACAGACACTTTCACTTTTATAGATATACTAGCATTTTTGCCTGGCATTGCCCGAGTGTTTGTTGCTGAGCAAAAAAAAAGGTCACTTTTTTAAAATTTTACCCTTATTATGACCCCTTAAAATTTATTGTTTTGGGCTCTAATTGAGTTATTAAGTAAGATCCATGTCCAAGGAACCTATTTCTAAAATTTCAAGTGTTGAAACCCAAAATTGTCGAGGGAGTTTGGTAGAGTTCTCAAAGGTCAAATTGTTGAACTCTGACCACTTAACAACCAAATTTCTGGCTGAAAACAGATCACGTAGATTTTCTCAAATCTCAGTACCCTGTATATCAAATTTCGAGTCTGTAGACTAAAAATTGACAGAGTTATTGCGAAGGAAAATGTACACGGACACACAGACAGACATACAGACACGCACACACGCAGACACGTTCACTTTTATAGATATATAGACTAGCAATTCAGCCCGTCTTTGATCGGCCCTATATAATGTTCATAACTTGCCCTACGTGTGATTACACTTTATGTAAGATTTCAACTATTTATACCCAAAATTGTCTGAGTAATCTCGTAGAGACCGCGTAGATAATTCTTTTATAAATTGGACGCTAATTTTGACCCCTTAAAATTAATAATTTTGGTCTACAATCAAAATATAAAATTTTACCCATGTCCAAGTTACCTACATCCAAAATGTAAAGTCTTCAGACACAAAATTTGCGCGGTGAAATTTAGTTAGAATCGGCAAAGGTCAACTTTTTCAAGTGTAAAGACCCCAAATTGTCGGAGGAGTTTGGTAGAGTTCTCAAATATAAAATCGTTGAACTTTGACACCTTACCAGCCAAATTACTGGCCGAAAACTGATCACGTAGATTTTCCCAAATCTCAGTACCTTGTATATCGAATTTCGAGTATGTAGAGTAAAAATTGCGTAGCGAAATGTACACACACACACGCACACAGAGAGACACGTTCACTTTTATAGATATACTAGCATGGGTGCCCGGCTGAGCTGACCAAAAAAAAAAAAAACAGTCAACTTTGACCCCTGATATAACCCCTTAAAATTTATTGTTTTAGGCTCAAATCAAGTTATTAAGTTAGACCCATGTCCAAGAACCTATATCTAAAATTTCAAGTGTTTAGACCCAAAATTGGCGGAGGAGATTCGTAGAGTTCTCAAAGGTCAAATCATTGAACTTTGACCCCTTAACAGGCAAATTTCTGGCCGAAAACCGATCACCTCGATTTTCCCAAATCTCAGTACGCTGTATATCAAATTTCAAGTCTGTAGGCTGAAAATTGACAGTGTTATTGCGTAGGGAAATGTACACACACACACACAGAGGCACGTTCACTTTCATGGATATACACATACGTATATATATATATATATATATATATATATATATATATATATATATATATATATATATATATAAAGCTAAATGTCTCTGTGTGTGTCTGGTCACGAATAGGCTCCTATATGGTTGACTATCATAGAAAACTGATCACATATAATGATAGAAGATGTATCGAGAAACAGGAATGGGTATGTTTGATCTGGCATAATGATGATTCATTAAAATTGTGGGGTCTGCGTACGCGCCTTGTCCACAAAGTATGGAAATAAAAAATTTACAAATTAAAAAAACAAAACATTTACAAGTGTTTTTTTATATAGATGTACATAAGAATACTTTGATAAGTATGTTTTAACTTAAATAACGATGGTATAATAAAATTGTGGGGTCTACGTTCGCGCCTGGCATCCATAGAATGGAAATAGGCACAAACTTTAATAAAGACTTTTCATATCTATCTGCGTAAGCATACTTTGATAATTATGTTTCATTTTGAAGAAATATGGTATAATAAAATTATGGGGTGTTCGTTCGCGCCTGACCCCCATAGAATGGAAATATTTCAGAAAGTTTAACAAGGTTTTTTAATATTGATCCACAGAATATTGTGATAAGTGTTTCAGTGTGAACAGGTATGGTATAATAAATTATGGGGTTTATCTATTTTATTTTTACTTTCATCATATTTTGCTTTGGTTTTGATACCCCACAATTCGAAGCTATGTCTTTACAACCCTTCCTTTTCATAACCAATCATACTTTCATAAATCAGAGTCCATTTTCTGTAGGCTGTTTTTGAACCCCAGTCAACGACGGATACTTTTGCTAGTATATATATATATATATATATATATATATATATATAGAGAGAGAGAGAGAGAGAGAGAGAGAGAGAGAGAGAGAGAAAGACAGAGAGAGGGAGAGGGAGAGTGAGAGAGATAGTCTTGAAAGTTTTTCAGCCTTTAAAACTATATAAAAATGTTTAATTTTTCTATTTTTTTATCATTCGTTAGAAAACTATTTAGTCAGAAAATCATTGCATCAACTTGCTCTCTTGAATTCACAATGATCTCAGTGTTATTGCAGGGATCATCAGTTATCTACCACGAAACTGTTTCGGGATTTAAAAGTTAGTTCTGTCCAGCAACAAACAAAGAAGAACTGCCAACTTTAATAAGGTGAAAAGGTTTCTTCTTCTTATTATTATTATTATAATTATTATTATTATTATTATTAGTAGTAGTAGTAGTAGTAGTAGTATTACTATTATTATTATTATTATTATT
The DNA here is from genome assembly GCF_053919585.1 of Euprymna scolopes. Classification (NCBI taxonomy): domain Eukaryota; kingdom Metazoa; phylum Mollusca; class Cephalopoda; order Sepiida; family Sepiolidae; genus Euprymna; species Euprymna scolopes. The sequence goes on along the minus strand of NC_136493.1, from coordinate 77,142,820 downwards.
ATTATTCATGTATTTATTTCATGTATTATTTTATCTGTACAAAATTCTCTAAGAATAAACATCATTCAGAAACTTTGCGAAACGTAAAAAAAAAACACAAGCTGGCCTAGCCCCCCATCCTCTGTTGCCCCTGATTTTACGTACATAATGATAAGAACTTGTTGATATAGTACAGCTTACGAATTTAAATGATGTGAACGAAGTCAATTCACGATTAGTTTTGTCTAGCAACAAACAAAGTAGAAATCCCAACTTTAATAAGGTTAAAATGTTTATTATTATTATTATTATTATTATTATTATTATTATTATTATTGCTATTATTATTATTATTATTATTATTATTATTATTATTATTATTATTATTATTATTATCTAATACGTAATCGCTTGTATAATACATTACAAATTCACGCATTAATATGGGAGGGGAGACTATTTTAAAATATCGTCCTAAATTAAAAATGGAGCAACGGACTTATATTAAGTAGATAAGCTCCTCTTACCTTTTTTTTTTATTTTAAATGGAGAGTAAAAACGCACTGTGGATGTGTTATCGGCAGCTCCAGTAACTCTTGCTTCTTATTTGTCCCTCAGTCCTCATTTCCAATGTGTGATTTTTTGTGAAAAAAGGTGAAGAAAAAGCTGCTTTCCAGGTCGGCAGTACTTCGTGAACAGTAGTCTGAGATGTCGGGCATTTTCTGTTTCTATGTCTATCCTTGTGGGCATGTCACTAATAAGGGGGCTGGAGGTAAACGTATTATCTGGGCTGACGTTACCCGCCTGATAGTCAAGGACCTGAACCTTGGATTAACCACTAAGCAGGCTGTCCTATCAGGAGGTACAAATACTGTGCTTGTTGTATTGCCATTTGGTGAATGGATTCTGGACCATGCAGTAGCTTACAAAGAAAAATCCTGTTTTTTTTTCTCTCTTACTTTCCCTGTCTGTCCTGCTCTAACCAAGTCCGTCAACCTATTCCACAAATCCCAAAACTTCAACATGAAATATCTCCTCCAGAAAACAATACGAATAAACCCAGACCCCTATCCTCCAACGTAGACCCCTACTACAGGAGACGAAACCTGACATATTCTACCTAAGCGAAACTGGCATAGGACTGACCACTTTCCTAGATGAGTTCATAATTAAAGGATACTCTAACTTAACATCTAAATCTTACCCCCAAGATTGGCATGGGCATGGAATATGTGCCTACATAAATGATGGCTTTCCGTGTGGTAGAGATATCTCCAGAAAAGACCCTAATTCAAATTATATATGCTTCCGGTTGCACTTGCTTACACCACCGCGTTTATATTTGCTCTCTATAGCTCCACAACAGCGGAGTGGGATGGCTGACCCACTCAAACAAGACAGATAATGAGGGGAGGTTCTGTCATGATTTCTCCATTGCCTATAACTTCAGTCAGATTGTTCACGAACCCACCTGTGTGCCCGATACTACCGGTCAGTATGCAAGCCTTCTAGGCCTTTTTCTCACAACTTCCCCTGAGCTATGTTCATGTTCCGTCCTGTCTCCTCCGGGATCTTCCGACCACTCGGTTGTATCACTTAAGATAAAAATGAAATGTAATAAGTCTTCAGACGTGCCTCTCCACCGTACTGTATATCGATACGCTATGGCTGACTGAGATAGCTTCTGTACATTTATATCTGATTTACACCTGCATTATATGTTTAAAAAGGATGTGTCCTCCATAGTATGTGACCTGACCGAATGGTTTATTGTAGGCATAGGCAGATTCACTCACTCCAAAAAATTCCAACAAAAACCTAACAGCAGCCATGCTTCTCCCTAGAATGTGCTCCTGCCATCGTGCACAGAAATAACTTTTTTCATGGCTACCAAAGTAATAGATGTACTGAGACTAAAGCTGCTTTCAGGGCTGCCAGCAACCACTGCAAAAAAGTAATAAAAAATGCAAGAGAGCTATATGATCAGTCCCTAAAATCCAAAGTAGCTGAACAGCGGCTTGGTTCCTACCAGTTTGGACAAATAGCAAACAAGATCCTGAATAGAAGCCTGCGTTCTATCCCAACTATCATCAATTGACCTGGGGTCATCTCGTCAGCATCAGATAAGGCCAAACTATTTGTCAAGAACTTTGCAGCTATGCGACGAAGGCCATCAACTTCCCGTATTTCTTCCTATAACAGACAACATGCTATGTAACATACAAATATTTGTGCGTGAGGTTTCCAAGAACCTTGATTCCAGTAAAGCAACTCGCCCTGATCGCATACCAATCATAGTGTTGAAAAAGCTTCAACCAGAATTGCCCCCATACATACAAAACTGTTTAAGCGTTGCCTTAAGGAGGAGTGCTTCCCAACACCCTGGAAAATCTCATCATTATGCCCTGTATTTTAGAATTCAGGTGACAAGTTATCTCCCTTTCAGTACAGACCAATAAGTCTCCTGTGTGTCATGAGTAAGTTGCTGAAATCCATATTAAATAAAGATGTAGTCAACCACCTCAGTAGAAATAACCTTCTTAGTGACATGGAATATGGTTTCCGTTCTGCTAAATCTACAGAAGATGTGCTAACGGTTATATCTCATAGGATTAGCGAATCTCTCGACAAAGGCTTCCTTTCTAGAGCAATTGCTCTTGACACGTCAAAGGCCTTTGATAAGGTATGGCACAAAGGCCTACTTCACAAGATTTCCAGCTACAGTAGAACTGGAAATGTTTTCTCAATTATTAAATCATTTCTCTCTGATAGGCTCATAAGAGTAGTGGTTGATGGACAGAAATCAGAGGCCCACAGTATTAATGCTGGAGTCCCTTAAGGGTCCATCCTTGGCCCAGTTCTTTCTGATCTACATCAATGATCTCCCTTAACACATACTTAAATCATTCGTTGATATCTATGCTGATGACACGACCATCTATGGCAACACATCAAAGGCAGTAAATGGTAAATTCTCTCTGATTCTCTCTCTTCGGGTCTTGAGCGCGTGGTTGAGTGGGGGAAGACGTGACTGGTTACTTTTAATGCATCTAAAACTAAGCTCATATCTTTACATCATCAACACTCTCATTTTGGGGAGGCTCCATGTTTTGACAAGCTTTGGGATTGACCTTTATTCCTGACCTGAAATGGAACATTTACATCAAGTATGTTGCCAAGGTCGCTAGAAAAATAGGAGGATCCTTCTACCGCTCCAGAAGATATCTCACTGCTGATGCAATTCTCTATCTTTAAAGTTAAGTATGTCCAAGGATGGAGTACTGCTTATACATCTGGGCAGAAGCTGCTACAAACAGCCTATCCTCTCTCCAACAGGAAAGACGTTGTGAGCCTGTCTTTGTTGTATCGTTATTTTCATGGCAAGTGCTCGTCTGAGTTCCAATCTCTGGTCCCCTTCGTCAATCTTTCGCGAAAAAAACCCGTCTAGCTGAAACCACTGTAAATAATTTTCCCCACTCTTTATCTGTGCCTAAATCAATACGTAGATTCTATGAACAAAGCTTTTTTCTTAGAAGTGCACATTTGTGTAACTCTGTCTTAATTTAGAAATGTATTTATTTTTACTTTAATTTATTTATACAAACTATCTATCTCTCTATCTTTATATATATATATATATATATATATATATATATATATATATATATATATATATATATTTTAAAAATGTGCGAGATTATATAAGAATTTCTACGGTCAAACAACGTCGCAGCCCACAAGAGCCATGACAGCCAACGAACCAGAAGTTCAAGACTCGAGTTTTGCCTCTATTTGGGCTCATCACTTAGACACCCCAAACTCGGGAATCGAAACCCGAGCCTCTTGCATGCGAGACAAGCACTCTGCCAACTGAGAGGGATTTTGTTAACTAACGAATTCTATTAATTAACGATCTGTGTTAGTGCGGAACGTTTGCTCCATTGGCAAAGTGCTTGCCTCGCATGGAAGAGGGTCGGGTTTCGAATCCCGAGTTCGGATGTGTCTTACTGATGAGACCAAATGAGAGCTAAACTCGAGTCTTTGACTTCCGGTTCCATGGCTCTTGTGGGTTGCGACGTTGTTTGGCTGTGGAAATTATTATATATGTATTTTCTCATGATCCTATCCATTTATTTTAAATCGAATATCCCAAACAAAAAATCAATGTCAACAATTAAAAAAAGCTTTTAGAAAACCTAAAACACCTTTAAAACCTTAATAATACTCCAAATATCGTATGAAAACTTTTAAAAGTAAAAAAAAAACTTGAAAAAACATTTTAAAAAACTGTAAAAGCCCTAATACTCAAGTGAAAGATTATAGTTACGTAACTATATATGGATATTAAACTAATATTCGTTTATAATTAACTGAAATCTCAGAGTTTTAAAAACTAATGGAACGTTATACGGAGCCAGTATATAAGGTAACAGGACTCGATGCACAGTGTGTTGTATGTTTGCTTAGCGGAACAAATTTACGTGGAACTACGTATCTTAGTATTAAAGGATTGCAATCTATAATTTCCGTAACAATTATTTTTTTTTATATGCAATTACTTAAGCGTCCTTTTCGAAAGTCCTCATTTATGGGCACTGAGGAAAACACGATGAGTCCCGACACGCCAATATAGACATTCCAAAATAGAGACTTTAGTTTCTGCTTTAAGACAATCATTGGTTATACTTTGCTTTTCAGAACGTTGAGATCCTGGAAATGACCTTGAATTATATCCGATGGTAAAGCCCCAGCTTGCGAGCTTTGGGGAGGGTGGAAGCACCCCTCAATTGCCATTGCTCCCAGATTCATACTGACCGGAGTGGTAGTACCTGCTAGGGTTCCAACTATGTGTTAAATAGATCCGACTTGAATATATATATATATATATATATATATATATATATATATATATATATATTTGTAGTCATCGACATACAGTCCTGTTTCGCTGTATCACAACTCATCAGTGCCGATATATATATATATATATATATATATATATATATTCTATTAAAAAAAATTCTTCAAAATCACTGGATTCGGCATTAAATAACCTGAAAGTTGTTGATATGCCGTAAAAAAACCCAACCAAACAACCATAACGTTGACCTTTACTTTTCCTCTGACTCATAATTGTAATTGCTTGGTTCTATTATTACACATGTTGTTACTATGAGTGTCCCGTCAGCTGAAGGGAAGGTAAAATAACTCTCTTCATCCCAACGAAAGAATGGCGATATTAAAGAACGCAAATAAAAGATTGGACAACTGAGTGCATTGGCAAACTTTCGAATATATTTATCCGTATAAATAAATTGATTATTCGTAGGAGAACACGTCTTACATTACATTTTTTTTATTAGTACGCTCAATGGAAGATGTCTAGACGAAAACCTGAAAAGATACTAAAAATGTAACTAGATTGAATAGAGTGTGTGAATATAATACTAACATAACATTATCCCGATAAAGATAAAATAAATGAATCAAAAAGTCGGTCAAAATGTTAAAATAAAACAGTTATGTGTATGTAATGAAAGTCACGAAATGAAAGTCTGAAATGAGATGTGACGAAGAAGAAAGAAATACATTCTTTTTTATCTTGAGCTAATTGTATTAGGACACATTTTTATTATTCAAAGTTCAATCTTCGCCCGATCTTTCGGAGAGCATGCGAGGGAAATTCCACGTATTGTGTAAAACAATAAAACATGAAACAGCATGAGGCATATGACCAAATGTAATGTTATCGATTATGTTATATGATATCATTATGTTATATGATATCGATTATGTTATATGATATCATTATGTTATATGATATCATTATGCTATATCATAGTCTCGTGGAAAATTATTGCGATCTAAAGCGAAACTACAGACTGTCGAAGTAACAGTTTGAAAATACCGACAATCTTTCTTGGTCGTTACTTTCTTGTACAATTTATTGTTTCTCTCCTCCTAAACACGTTGATTACGTCTTTGCTTATGACTCTTTCATAGAGCCACAATCACTAGCGACAAGGTATTCGAACTAACAGCGTGGTATTCAAAGAACTGACCTCAACAACATCAGCTTCCGATGAAGTATTCGAACAAGCAAAATATGATGGCAACCTTCTGTCTCGCGAGGCAATGGCATTTTACATCTAATTTGGTGAACCGCAATGTCTGGTCTGCTTATAAAGTCCGACTAGAACCTGGGTGGATGATAAGGAGACTTAGATTTGCCCGGTTAGCAGTTATAAAAAAAACGAGCGAAAAAGACGCGAAATGTGTGACGGTAGATATTTAAAATCATTTTTAATTTGGAAGAAAATAACAGAATTCGACACATTGTACAGCAAAAGATAAATTTTAAAATCTGGCACAACAACATGGAAAAAACGAAAACGACGATAGAAATATACGTAATTATGTGCTAATGTAAATATTAAATAAAAATATAAAGTTTCAGTTAGATATGGGATCAGACTTATTGATAATACATTTTCTACACATGGAAAACATTAAACTTAGCATGCAAACGTCTTTCAAAACAGCCAGAACAGTGACTGGGTCGAAAATAAATTTTGAAGATTGAATTAATCACTAATAGTCTAACAAACGGTACAGCAAAGAGTGTTCGTGTTAAGGAATATATAAAATCTTTTTGGAACAGATTGGATGCTATAATTTAATTTGTAGGATTTGTCTATAAACGCATTTTGTCAAAAAGTAGAATTCTAGGCCAGAATTAAAAGAAAGTTTCCGTTAAGTTTTATCAGCCGTTCTGGCAAACTGCGCATGAATGTGAGTTAGATTCGAACTCAAAGATAATACGCAACCAGTATTCAAGAAAGAAAGAAATATATTGTCAGATTCATTGGTGTAAATGAGCGAAGAACTTGAAAGACTGGTAAAATCAGGCATCTTAGCGAAATTTGAATTTTATAAAAGGCCAGCCCCTTTGGTCTAGGTCAAATAGAAGTAAAAATAAAATCAGCCTTAGGACTGACTTCTCAGTAAAAAAAATACTACCACTACTCCGTTTTTTACCCCGAAGAATTTTTAAAGCGAATCAGAGTAAAGATCCTGTATGAAATCGATCTAAGTGATGCATTTTTAAAATTTCAGTCGAGAAAAATAGTACGAAGTTGCTTTGTATTATCACCCATAAAGGATTATTCAAATTAGAAGGGTTTGCTTTTGAAGTCAAGGTAGCATTTTTACTTATAAAATAAAAGAACGAAAACGCGATGTCCTCATGAACGAAATAAAATACTTGGCACACATCATCGGTAGAAGATCAGACTCGAAAAGTCTGCAGCTATAAAGTATATATCGGCTTCCAAAAGTATTACATATTTACAAAGTTTCTTTTTTCTGGTTAGCGTACTGTTACCAGACATTCACTTCCAATATGCATCACCTCCGGGCCTCACTGAACGAACTACTAAAAAGGACAAAGTGTGGAAATGGACACCTGAATGGCAGGCGATATTCGATAAAATAAAAAAGTATTGATGCCAGATCTATTTCTTACTCACTATCACTCAGAACTAGATATTATACTCGCTAACGTTGCGAGCGTGTACGAAACAGGGTCCGTATCTTAAATAAAATGCTGGACGGATGTAAAATAAAAACAAAAACTATAGCACAAGATATCTGTTCCCGGAAAGCACTTGAAGTCATCTGCCGATAAGTCAGACAAACGGAAATCATCACAGTGTTTATTTACCACGGACACGAAGGTCAGGTAATCGTCGTCGTCGCTTTTTTCCAGGTTAAAGCTCTCCTATCTTTTATGAAAGGCATAGTATCTGGGCTGAACAGTTCGGATAAAAATTTGACCGCTTCAGAAAATTCCAATTCAATTGTTTTCCTAAGGAGACTATAATCCACAAACTTGCTATGTTCTGTTGTCCCTAATTACCTAAAAAGTAGGCTGTTCCACTCTTGACAGTCCACGGTGAATATGACCTCATATCTCCGATAGAAAGCATCAAACACCCCATCCAACTCCAGTTGGTAATTGAACGTTTCTATAGCGTTCCATATTGTACTTTGGGAAAAACAAAGCTGTCATCCTTGTGTTCCGTTCTATCGAACATTTTAAACAATAGCTCTTCTTGTCTCTGTTGTTGGAATGACATTCTCTCTTCCAACGCTTGTTTCCTCTCTTGAAATTGTAACTGGAGCTGTTCATCACGTTCATTTAATTTTTCCTCAGTCTTCTGCTGCTGGTCCATCTGGGCCTTGATTATCTGTATTAATACTTCTTTAACCTCCTCCATCTTTTAATGGCTTTTTCAAGCGCACGAAAAAATGTATTTCCGTTTTTGACTGGAGAAGAGAGATAAAATAATCAAAAAAAGAAAATGCCCTTTCCTTGAGTGTGTGCGCATGAGGAGGGAGAAATATATCCCTAGCTTCTTGGTAAAAACCTTAGAGATAACCTAATATGAGGGATGAAAAAAAAATTTACTTGCGAAACAAAAACCAAAAAAATATACTGTGATACAATACAGTTTCAAAAGAATAAAAATAATTGTAAAATTGTCGGGTAGTTAACCAAAATGGCTAATTTTATGTGGGTGTGTGGGGGAGGGACTTGTCCTAGCGAGGAAGAAATAGTTTTTTTTTTCATTTTAAAACCGACAGTTAAAAATAGAATATTTCAGAAAATTCCAGTCAATCAAAAAGTATTTTTTTTAGTCCAAGTAAAAGGAAAGGAAAAAATCTCTCCCCTTAAAAATTTGCATAAAGTGAGCAGTAAAAACCAAAGGCAAAAAAAAAACGTAATTTGATAAGGGTAATGATTATGTAGAAAAAAATTGAAAATGTTATGAAGAAAAAAGATCATATAGCATAGAAGGTCGCTCGTTTTAATGGTGCCACGCCGCCTTTGTAGTTCTTCAACCTTTAAGCTTAAGTTAAAAAATAGGTGCTCCTTATTTTAAGACCACCCTCGTGTATTAGATGATTCTTTGCTGTTATTTAAACTTTGGTACACTCACAGTAGTTTATGTATGTAATCTCTGAACTTATTTTTAAGTAAATGTATTTATTGTTAGGTTATGGAAGATATAATGGATTTGAAGAAATAATTTAAGTTGAAATGAATTGCTCTTTGAGGGACCCTCTTGCCTTGATAAGCTGTTGACACGTACATTCTTTTCGGATCTGTAATGGAAATCTTACATCACGCCTATTATTAAGGTCTCTGGAATAATGATAATCCCATTGCTCAAGAAAGTACCAAAACTCATGATTCGATATAAGAGGCAGAGTCTTCCTGTCACAATTGAGGTGGTGCAGCTCAGAACACCTTTTCCTGTTTCAGCAAATTGCAAACAATTTTGCAATCTTGTAAGGGTTATCTCTTCTCTTCCCCAAAGACGTTTTACCTATAGAAGAGATTTTATAAATAGATAAACTATTCTATCGTTATTTTCGATGGTAAGTACTCGGCGGAGTTATATCCTTGCTTCACCCTGTGAAACATTCAGAGCAGTGGATATCAGCAATGCAAAACACTTTCATTCTCCCCCAAAAAAGTCAGCTCTTACTGCTAGTGTATATATATATATATATATATATACACATATATATATGTATATATATGTGTCTGTGTGTGTGCGTGTGTGTGTGAGTGTGTGTGTTGGTTGTGGGTGTTGGTATTTGGTGTGTGTGTGATAACATGATTTACTAGCTACTTCGCTGTATCCCAAATTGGTGAGACATAAAAAAAAAACTCAAATTTGACACGCGATGTTGACGAACTACACGAGATTATGAGTTTCTAAAAAGGTTGCTTTCATCTAGAAACTGCTGAGTCTAAGAAAAAAGTTCAATGCATTACAACCCGATTGCAAATAAACCAAATATTCGTCCTTTCAAAAATTTCCCAACTGTGCAGTAGGATACGACTAGGCTGATTCCTTGCTTACTACAATATAGTTATCTTTAAACTCTAATGTCAAAAAATACTTGTCCTAAAAGTAATCAACTCCTACCCTTTCAACCAATCGTTTCCACCATCTCATTGATAATCTCATTAATCTTTACTGTTTCAAATTAATTCGGTACTGATAATCAGATAAATCGACCGAGTGTGAAACCCTTAATATGTGTGTAAATTATTCCAAGTGAGATTAAAATAAACACATATTCATTATAGTGGAAATTTTAATTAGAATGCATCGTACATACCAGATTTACGGCTACGTATGATAATAGCAACAAACCTTGAGCTACGAGTTAGAAGTAAAATATAGTACCGGTTCCAATACCACACTTCCTATTTTTGTTCTTTGTTAATGAAGGAAAAATTAATTTAGACTAGACTGCTTTTTTATTATTTTTGTTCCAATCTATGTGCTAGTTTTTGGAAGCTGGATCTTCTCCACATACAAATGACATTGTGTGTTATATCTATCAAGTAAATATGGAAACACAACATAGACTCTTTCTATCTGGATAACGTGACAGCGCTCCCGTTCATCCGTGAGTAATGGTTGGTGACATTTTGAATGTCTACTGCATATTCTTTGTGAATAAATAATGTGCAGTAAAAGAATAAACAATAGAAAATATCCTCGCTCAAAAGTGGATCGAAAAAACAATGATGAGAAGTTAGAAAGAAACAAAATTTAGGCTGTACAAAAGGCTAAGAATCAGAAGACTATGTAAGGGGAAAATATAGCAGCCAAAGCTCAATAAAGGCTGCAGAAAAACACGAAGAACTAAAACAAGGTATACCAGCCCTATGAAACGAGACTGAAGAGACAAATACAAATAAGAAGACAGACGATGGCAACTAAAATATGCAAAGCAAATTGTTGCTGCGAATTATGAACATTCGTCCTGTTAATCCATCATCTGGATAATATTTGGACGTGAGTGAATCGGTCTCCGTCGTGATATAATTGGGCCAATCGAAAAGTAAAACGGACTTAGTAACAAAAATGCTAGTTTAAACTCAAGTCTGGCAGAGCGACAGATGGGTTGACTAAATGATATTCCAAATTTAAACTTACTGAAACGACGGAGAGAACAACTGCATATCGGACAAAAAATGTTATAGAGCTGTATTGATGTATCTCACTAATTCCTTACTTTCATCGATAAATTTATAGATTAACAGACTTAGCTAACGATTCTACAATGTCATTCTAATGTTATTAGGCGACCACCTGTGAAGACTCTAGAAAACTTAGCGGAAAGAAATAAAAAAAACTAAAGTTAAGCTTTGAGCCATTCTGTAGAACAAAAATAGCGGCATTAGATCAGCGAAGAATTAATGTAGTCTCTGATCAGTAGTGTCAAAACGGAGACTGATAGCGAACTGACTTGAATCCAAAATTCGATATTTTAATAATGAGGTCGGAGATTTCTCATTGGTTGATTGTCCTAAATCGTAGAGTTTTGTAGACTGAATAGAAAGTACTAGTCAAGAATTCACGCTGCCTGGGTATAACTCAGTTAGCCCACCCTCTCAGGCCTTGCCACCTAGCTTTCGGATGGGGTAAGTGTATTGTTTGCTGACTGAAGCGCTCTGACCGAGGAATGCCGACGGGATGCTTAGGAAATTTTTGTTGAGGCAAAAGTGTTCCTCGTTTAGGGAAGTTTGCCTATCTCACACTTTTCGACTTGTGTCACACAATGCTCTGGTGGGGAGCATTCGAATATCTACTTTCCACATTCATATGTTGAGGATGAGTCTCCTTGCGGCTTCGGCAACTTGAAGACTGGGTAGCCCGATGGGTGGTGGACAGGGAACCGGACCAGTACCTGTTAGACTGAGGTACGCCGCCTGGGTATCACTCAGGAGGTACACCCTCTCAATTCTTGCAACTTGGCTTTAAGGTGAAGTAAGGTTCATAGCTTACAGGCTGAGGCGCCCCGATCGGGAAATACCGACGGAGATGCTCGAATATTTTTTGTAGAGTAAGAGTGGCCATCCTTTAAGGGAGCTTGCTGATTCAAATGCTGCGATAGACAGTATTCAAATATCTACATTCATCTACATTCATCTACATTCATAAAAAAAAAAACATTTTAACACCAATTAATTTAACATTTAGTATCAGGATCAGTGTATAAATCCACAGAAAGTAATCTCGCATTCCAATGCGAGTCTAGCATTATACGGCAGTTAATTTTTATTATTGATCTGAAGCCTGTGTGGGAAAGTTGTTAAATCATTACACATAATCGCCTAAAAGTATCTGACAAGATTCATCCTGTAACAAAATAAAATTAATCGACTGCCCTAATAAGCTAGAATAGTTGAAAACACCACCTACAACTGAAAAAATACATCATATATAAGCTGTTCTGTATGTTTAGGCAACCAATACTATTAAATTAGAGAAAATATTGTTGAATACATTAAAAAATGGGCGGAATTTTTGATTCTGCTATTGATGCAACGAATATATATGTCTAATAATTTTCACCATGAAAACATTTCCTAGTTTCATAATGGTATTTAAGTGTGTATGATCTGCATAAAATTAAACAAATGTACTTACAGAAAAGCATGCAACAAATTACATTTATAGATTAAAAATGTGCTCCTTTTTAAGTGTGAGAAGACATTGAAATTGATCCTAACTTTTAGAACGCATTTTTTATTGTATTTAGCTGCAATGTCATTAAACTTAGATAGGGTGACTTTATTTTGGTGAAGGGTTAGGTTAACCTAGTCAATCAGATGCAGGGCCGCGTAGACTAACTACGATGAGATAAGCTCCCCCCTTAAGTCACCTCTTTCTCACTCTTTTACCTACAAAAGCAGCACCCGCCCGATTGAAATTGCTCCTTTATTGTTATTACATTAAAGGATTACAGAATGATTTCGTGTAACAACGTCTGTTATCAAGAGAAAAGGTTTAAAATGATTTGATAATGTAATGTTTAGATTATTTGAACTGAAGTTTGTATCTTGAATGTTAATCTCAATATATTTCTGCATATGTGACCTTCGACCTTCTTCACGTGGATTTTGTTGGAGTCAGAAATCATTATGTCGAACTTGAGCATGTGCACGAAATTTCGAACAGTACCCTTTATTTCATTCAAGAGGTTATCTTCTACTTGTTCCGTCAGCTATGGCGAGATAAAAGTCCTGAGTAATTATGAAACTATTCTTAGTATCATTCGTATTGTGCATTGTACCTTAAACATCCAGAGGATAGTTACTTAAAAAATAATTATAACTTAGCACTTTATCTGTTATGCAACGGATTTATATCATTTTTTTATCTAAATAATTCCCAGACCTAATACGAGCTGGATTCTTATTTCTTATGAATTTTACAAATCAAACATTGGAAACCTTTGCAAAATAGAAAGCTGATTGAAACATTCCTAAAAATATATACTTTGAATTGAATACGCCTATTTGGATTAGCGTTAAGGTTTTATTTTGCGTAATAAATAATAAACATCATAGCGAACTAGGTGTTAATTCTTACCATATACAGAAAGAGAACAAAGGTATGGTACCTGATTGATGAATCATATTAGAAGAACGTTATTTGGCGTAAAATAACTAATCTAAATTAGACAAAACAAATCTCGTATTTCGACCTATTTTATTTGACCTTTTATTGTGTCTATTAAATCAGCTTCAGCTGAGAGAAAGAAGAGAAAGAGAAAGAGAGAAAAAGAAAAAGAGAGACAGATAGAAAGAAAGAAAGAGAAAAAGAGAGAGAGTGTATGTGTATGTATGTGTTGGCATGTTTCCTCTTTTCCTTAAATTGAATGTCGGCCAAGGTTTTATTAGGTCGTCAACTGGAAGACAGATCGCCCGCCACCGACATCGAAACCGCCGCCACAACGCTGGATGGCGCCCGTTTGTTTTTATCTAGAAAGCTTACTTCCGCGGCCCTCTCAAACATCTCTTCCTACCCGTTTCTTTTATCGGTGACATATAAAATTCACTTATCGATAATCGATAAGTTCGAGTGACCCAAATTGGAAAATGATAAAAGTATTATCACATGAAAGGAAACGCTGTCGTACGCTTTATGTTAATGGCCGCTTAATCAAATGGCGACTAGCCAACAACAATTCTTTAAATAGTCACAAATGCAATTTAGCACGATTTGCAAACGTATAACAACAACGTCAGCAGCACTACTACTACTGCTACTACACCTACTACACCTACTACTACTACTACTACTACTAATAATAATAATAATAATAATAATAATAATAATAATAATAATAATAATAAAAAATAATAATAATACACGGAATCAAGATAACTGAAAGTGTAAAATTGTAAGTAACAAAAAAGAAAGTGTCGAAATCAACAGATACCACACCAAATAATTCAGGAGGATGGAAAGATCGAGGAGAGGCCCTAACTGGATTAGGTCGAAGAATGTTGTTTTCTTATAGAGGCTTATTGCGACCCAAAATCTAGTGAGGACAAATGGTTGCTACAAATGAATATTTCGATTACGCAAATTTGCAAAGATTATCGAAAGAGGCGGAAGGTATTAGAAATCTGGGGAGACGTGTTGTCACTTTGACTCCAGGGAATACCACAAGTTGTGTCCGAAGAGAAATCTTTGGTGGCTTTAGTGAAAACTCAATAATGAGTAATAATAATAATTAGTGGAAATTCTATGTTTTTTCTACATCAATCAATATAATTTAGTGGTCATAATAATATTCGTTTTCAAATAATAAATATTTGTCGGAGTAGATATTATTACGGAATATGATCCTTTCTATTTTTTGTAAAATCACTTGTCATTATCAGTAAAATATTTAACAATAATAAAAAGAAAATGGTTATTTTTTTATTATAACAATTTTTATTAGTTTGAAATTATTCTTTAAAATAATTCTCTTTGTTATGCACAAAGGATACAGAGTTTATCAAATTATGAATTCTATTAAAAGTTAATATGTTTATCAGATGGACGATGAGAGTTAACCGTAAGGATTGTTAACGATGGTTGAAACTGGTAAGAATTTGATTAAGACTACGGCTCAATAAGAACGTGATAACATTGGACTTGAAGACGCACATGTTAAAGTCCGATGGGGAGAAGCCCCATGGAATTGTTTTTCACGAACGGGTAGGTCTTGGAAGGACACTTTGCTCGTGGAAGTCACGTTTACTTTTAGGGGCAGAAAGAAATGGAAACTTATTTATCGGGATGTTAGCTAGATGAGTTTTTGTAGTGATTGTTTTACATGTGGAAACACATATAGAAGCACAGTCGAAAACTTACTCTTAAAATTACGGCCAAGAAAGGAGGACATCATCTAGACAACTTCTGGAATGTTGCCAATTGTGTTGAAAACTTAGAATAAGTTTTACTTAAACTTCAAAGAATGGCAACTGCCCTTGTTAGGTAGACTTCAATGGTAAATGTTACGGTATCGTTGTAGGTTTATAAGAGTTATCAAAAAGTACAGAAAGAGCTGGAAATCTAGGTTTAATTACTGTCGTTCAAGCTTCAAGGAATAAGACTAGTTTTTCTCGGTACGTAAACACTAAACATAGAAACAAATCCTTGCCAAAAGAGTGAACCAACAAAATGAAAATGGACTTCTAAATTGCGCAACTAATTTAAACAAAATGAACGTTGTGAAATGGCTAAAATCATAACAAAACAAATGCGACAACTAAAGTAGAAATGCCGTTCAGAAAGCATTTATATGTGAAACAAGATATACGAGCAAACGAAAGAATGTGAACACAGATAAAAATCCCAATAGTCTAAGGTAAATAGAACATTTGAGTCAGTTCTTACAAAACTGAAACGGAGTAAAGATAAAGACAGTGGGTATACTTCATAGAGAGTCATCAACGTAATATATGCAAAAAATGACAATGTCAAAATGAAAACGTTGAACGAGCAAACAATATGAGGGATTTTCAGGATATTAAAAAAGCGACAGAAGATAATATTAACAAAGAAACGCAGAAGATAATTTTCAAAAATAATAAAAGGCTAACAATATCCTGATTACAATGTAATACATAGTCGATATCGGAAATGTATAAAAAAAGATTAAAATACCCAATCATCATCATATCTTATCGCAATAGAAATTAACCCATCGCATGGCGGTGCTGTTTGCCTCCTTAAGGTCTTGAGTTGAGCAATGAGGACCCAATCGGCAGTTTTCCCCAAGGTGGTGCATCGTTTGTACCTCTCCACATGGACATAAAGGCGAGGTGTCTAGGCTCCACTTGTGGAGATTGTCTTTTGTTTTGCCTACTTTGGCTCTGGCTCTATTAAGAGTCACCCAGTTTTTTCTACCAAGGTTTGAACCCTGGAGGAGTGTTTCTTTTGGGTCTGGTAGAACTTCATTTTTATTCCTGCTGTTATAGTCTCGCCATCGTTCCATCCTATAGGAAGCAGCTTGCCTAGGATCGATTTCCTCTATATTGATGAAGCTACTGCGAGATTTTTGTCTTTGTCTCACTGATTGGTAGCCAAACTGAGTTCCTGTGGTTGTTAAGCTGTTTGTACCGTTCTATTCTGGTGATGACTTCTCGCCTGATATGTGGTGGTGGAATACCAGTTAGGCAGTATCGAGCTGGCAAGGGAGTTGGTCTTACGGCACCAGTTATGGTCCGGTATGCCTTGTTCAGCTCTACATCAATTTTATGGGCATGTCATGATCTTGCCTATACTGGGGCACAATACTCCGCTGTGGAATGGCACAGTGCGAGAGCTGTTTGCCTCAGTGTTTTAGGGTTGTCACCCCAATTGCTGGTGGCAAGCTTACTGAGAAGGCTGTTTCGTAATGACAGCTTGCCTTTCAATTTGGTAATGTGTTTTCTAAAAGAGAGTGTTATGTCCAAAGTTACCCTCAGGTAGACTGGAAAAGGTTCATGTGTAAGCATGTTGTCATTCCACATGACTCTTAATATCCGATTTGCTTTGTGATTATTAAGATGAAAGGCGCAAACCTGGGTCTTGCTTAGGTTTGCATTTAAGTACCACTTTTTGTAGTACCTAGAGAGAGAGTGGCTAGGGCATCAGAGAGTCTTTCTTCTATGATGTCAAAACTATTTGTCTGGGTGGCGGTGCATAGGTCATCGGCATATATATATATATATATATATATATATATATATATATATCTTTGTATATTTGGGTATTGTAGTTGGTCGTTAGTGTAGATATTGAATAGGGTTGGAGCGACAACTGAACCTTGTGGGAGGCCATTGTTTTGGATAAACCATCTACTCTTTTTTCCATCCATCTCAACATGGAAACGTCGATTACAAAGTAGACATTCAATTATGCTCACCAATGCTGAGTTTTGTATCATTTGGACTACTTTTAGTATGAGTGCCTTATGGGTCGCAGTGTCACAGGCTGCTGTAAGGTCTACAAATGCAATGCCTGTTTTTTTTTGTCTCAAATCCATCCTCAATGAATTGAGTCAGGTTTAAAATCTGGCTAGAACATGACCGATCTGGTCTAAAGCCAGCTTGGTCAGCTGAGACTTGTTCTTCCATTGTTTACGTTATTCTGGCAAGTATCATGCGCTCATATAGTTTATAGAGAATGCACAGTAGGGAGATAGGTCGGTTGTTTTAGGTGATGTGGTGTCTTTTCCAGGTTTTAGAATGGCTACTACTCTTGCCTTTTTCCAGATTTTAGGGAGTTTTAGGGACGACGCACAGTTATTTAATAGGGCCAGTAACCACTTTCTTACAGTTGTTCCAAAGTGTGTTACCATCTCTGTGGTTATTTCATAAAGGCCCGATGCCTTTCCATTTTTTAGTTGAGATATTGCTGCGGTTATTTCGGCTTCTAAGAATGGTTCTAGATTGGCATTGCTGTTTTGCATGACATGGGGGCAAGTAGCAAACTTTCACGTGGTGCCCCTGTTAATCTTCGGAGACCGATTGCTACACCACGCATAGAAATATACCCATTACCAGAGGCGGTAAAAGGATTAACCCACGGCCACTGGAAGTAACCATTAAAAAATTCAGAATTCTCAGCTTAAATGCTGAAGGAATATCTGCATCTAAATCAGAAATCATAGCCAGCCTCGATGCTGATATTATATGCCTCCAAGAGACACATACAGACAGAGTGCTCCCCAAAATATCAGGGATGCCCCTTATTATCCACCACCCAAGTACAGTATATGGAAGCGCGATATTCGCACAAGACAAGTCAATGATCAAAACCAGTACTGACTTCTCAGAAGGAGACCTTGAGATACTTCAGGTGGGCATGGAACACCTCAACATCATATCTGTGTATAAACCACCAACAACCCCCTTTTCATGACCGCTAACATGCAAGAGTTACAAAAACGGCACCCTATACATTGGTGACTTTAACAGCCATAGTACCACTTGGGGATACAATGAGACAAACAGTGATGGGCAAGTAGTAGGGGCATGGGCTGCTGCAAATGAACTCAAACTTCTCCACGATGTAAAGTATCCCAAATCCTTCCAAAGTGGCCGTTAGAGACGGGAATATAACCCTGATCGAGCATTTATTTCATCAAAGCACTATGGAAATCTAGAAAAAACTGTGGGAAGCCCAGTGTCAAAAACCCAACACCGACACATATTTATTGATATAAGACCTATCATTAGGCCACAGAAACTGGGAAGGCTATATCTTTGACCTAGAACAAGGCATCGACACCATCACCCCACTACCAGGTGAATACAATAACTTCCAATCCCTGATTTGGAAGGTAGCCAGGAAAAACATACCAAGAGGGTACAGGAAAACGTACATCCCTAGTCTCACGGAACCAAATAAAGCACGGTATGAGGAATATATCCAAGCTTATAATGAAGACCCATTTGCTGAAAACACATAAGAGCTCGGAGAGAATTTGCTTGCTTCCATCAGTAGCGAACACAAAGAGCGGTGGCAAGAAGTCATAAGTAACATCGATATGACACACAATAGCAAAAAAGCCTGGATGACAATAAAAAAGTTAAACTCAGAAAAACCTCCTCAGTTCCGAATTGCAGCCGTGACACCCAACCAAGTAGCCCATCAGCTGCTACTAAATGGGAAACCGCAACAAAAAGAAAGAGGACAGAAAAAGAGAATGAAAGCCGAACTTAAAATACCCAATAAAGACCGATTAGAGCGAAGGAGGTAAAAAAAAAACTAGCAAAATGGCTGCCATCCCAATCAAACAGCATGCGACACGGTGTTTAAAAGATGTTTTCAATATCATATATTAAATAATTAGTAATACTAGTTTTGGGGGTATTCCCCGTTCTGTCGGTCATTACCTGTTCCACTAAAATGGAATGAAAAATACAAATTCACATGCGAATGGTATCTCATAAAACTGAAGTGTGTGTATATATATATATATATATATATATATATATATATATATATATATACATACATACACCAATTATTGTTTAAGCCACAAACAAAATTAAAATCGATAGATTACCTGCACAAGTGTATATTTACATCTGCACAAATATATATATATATATATATATATATATATATATATATATATATATATTGTGATATAGTTTATATATATACAGTGATGATCATATTTATTGGCACGGTAAAATAAAAGTTAAATTTTGTCTAATAAATTCTAAAAAAGGGATTAAATTAAAGAAAATAACAAAGTATATTATGTATTTTTAACTGGCCTTTCCGATGCAGCAATCGGATTTTAGAAAAAAATAAATAACAAAGGAACAACAAACATAATTGCAAAAAACCCTTGTTCAAAATTATTGGCACGATTTATTTAATAATCAATTGTATAGCCTTTGGCCTTGATTACCTTCCTCAGTCGCTTTTCATAGTTTACAACCAAGTTGTTGCACTCTTCAGTAGTAATTTTAGCCCACTCTTCCTGACAATAATCCTCCAATTGAATAAGATTCGTAGGCTTCCTTTGCATTACCCTCAATTTTAATGTTCTCCATAAATTTTCAATTGGATTAAGGTCTGGGCTTTGTGATGGCCACTCCAAAACATTAATATGATTGTCCTCAAGCCATTTCTTAGTCAGTTTAGCCGAATGCTTTGGGTCATTATCTTGCATGAACCACCAACGACGACCAAGTGAGAGCTCTTTAGCAGAGTCTTTCAGGTTTTCATCTAATATTTTAACATAATCTTCCTTTTTCATGCTACCTGTGACCTTAACAAGTCGCTCTGGTCCAGAGGCAGCAAAGGATCCCCAAAACATCAAACTGCCTCCACCGTGCTTCACTGTGGGTATGGTGTTCTTAGGCAGGAAAGCTTCGCCAGATTTTCTGTAAATATAAGACACTTTATTATGGCCAAATAACTCTATTTTCGTTTCGTCAGTCCATAGAACACGTTTCCAGAATGCAACGTCTTTATCAATATGACGTTTTGAAAAGGCTAGCCTTGCTTTCAGGTGCATAGGCTTCAATAAGGGAGTCTTTCTCGGACGACATGCTTTTAAACCAGCTCTCTTCAAAACTCTACCAACTGTATGTCGAGATACATTCACTCCAGAGGTGCTCTGTTCATCAACAATCTCCCCAACAGCGATCCTTGGGTTTTGTTTTACTTGTCGAACAATTTTCCGTTCATCTCTTGGGGAAAGAATCCTTTTTCTCCCTCTACCCTCTAAACTCATAACGTGGCCTTGCGATTTGAACTTGTTTATTATGGCTCTAACAGTGGATTTGGGAAGGTTTAGCTTCTTTGAAATCTTATCATAGCCCTCCCCATTGGTATGGCATGCTACAACAAGCTTCCTGACGTCTTCGCTGTGTTCCTTAGTTTTAACCATGGCGATTGAAAATTATAATTTAGTCACTTATAATAGTTTAAATAAATCGCTATCTAAAAATTATCTGAAAAAAATTATTCACTGAATTAGCGTTAAACAAGCATAATATGGCTATAAAAAAGTTCAGAAAGCACGTAAACCGGAAATTGATTGATATTATACTGATACTAAAAGAAAAAACAAAGCCGTGCCAATAATTTTGAACAAGGGTTTTTTGCAATTATGTTTGTTGTTCCTTTGTTATTTATTTTTTCTAAAATCCGATTGCTGCATCGGAAAGGCCAGTTAAAAATACATAATATACTTTGTTATTGTTCCTCACAGAAATATTTAATATATAAAATAAAGTCTATTTTTCTCAAGTTTGTATCGTTAGCAATTCAAATCGACATTTTAGTAAATATGTCCTCATCGTTTGGTCATATGAAATGATAAGTTTTAAGACTTTTCAATATGATTAATGTCGTAGATTTGTTGTTTTAGTTCTTAAAGGTATATTTAAAACTAATTAGGATTGAAATTAAACATTTTTTTTTATTAAAAAGGATTAAAATCCGCTTAAGTTATTTAAATCATGTACGATTAAATAAAATTAAGACAAACGATTTTTAGGTAAATGTTCCTTAATTAACATTGTTTAATTGTTCAATATATTAATTGTAATAGAAATTGTATTTATTATTAAATGTATGTTTATTATGTAAAACAAAATCGATTACCACTGTATAATAAGTTTCGTACAAGAGACATTAATTAACTTTAAGCTGCATTGAACTTTGTTGTGTCATAAAGAAAATGGCAAGATCCATGCTATAAAAGATAATTTAAATGTTGAAAAATGAATAGAAACACGCTCATATTGAATAAAAGAAATTATTGTAAAACGAACACTACATGTTTATATAATGCATAAAATTGCAAGATATTTTACGCGAATAATTCTTCATTTGAAATGTCTGAGTACCCAGAGAAACTTTAGTTAGAAAACTTACAAGTAATAAAATGTATGTGTTTATGACTGTTTAATGTGTGCGTGTGTGTGTGTGTGTGCGTACGGCAGTATGCATTTTGTCATAAAGAAAATAAAGACGGCAAGAGAAGTGGAACAGTAATTATTTGATTTCTAATTGTTTTCTGGACGGAATTCTGATTTAAAATATTTCATCATCTGCTCCAGAAAATAGTTTTTTAAAGAATTTTTATTGTTAAACCGTGAAAAATATTCATTCAAACGAGGTGCAGCAGACGTAGTTGAAAGCACATCATATACAGCCATTTTTGTTTTTTCATTAAAATGCTTCTTAGAACAGGTTTTATATGAAAGATTTTGTGCCTTTTTTATGTCAATTTTTATGAAGCTTGATCAATTTATATTATCGGATTGGTATGCAAGTTAACCGTATAAAGGTGGATTTTAATGTTATATATAATAATTTCGAGTATTATGGTTAGAGCAAAAATAATAATAAATTCAATCTGCAAATTCTGGATCTTTTTCTGGCCTCCTGCACTGAACTGTGCTTATCCTCGTTACGTCTGTCCTAGGATTTTCCAATCACTCGGTTGTCTCGGTTAAGATAAAACCTAACAGCAAAAATCCTCTGATGTCTCTCAGCACTTATAAGGTTAGTGCAAAAACAATGTGATTTCTTTGATTATCGTTCAATACATGCGGCACCCATTTATCCAGCTTTTTCGACATCCCTATTTGCTTTAAATCGCGAACGACTGCTGGGAGGTCGACCTCGAGTTTAACAGCAACTTCTCGTGTTATTTTGCGAGGATCGGCTTCAATTAAGGCTTTCAAAATGTCCGTTATTAACCGAAGTTCGCCGGCCGTGACAGCTTTCATTTTCAAGGCTCTCGTCACCATTGCGAAATTTCTTCAAAAACTGTTGTGCAACACGTTCGTTAGTGGTTGCTGGGCCAAATTCATCATTGATATCACGAGCTGATTCCGCAGCTTTTCGTCCAAGTTTGAATTGGAACAAGGACATCGTGCGCATTTGAATTTTGTCTATGCGGTCGAAAAGCCTGCCAAAATAAATGAATGAAGAGATTGATAACGGTAACGAATCATATAATTCGATAGAACGATAAACGCGTTTCAAAATCATATTTAACATGGCTATATACATCTCAAGGAATAAATTAAAAAATCATATATAAAAGCAGCATATGTGAGAAAACGATATTGTTCTTGCACCAACCTGATGTGTGTAGTAATAATATTAACCCGAAAATTGTTTTTCAATAGTAAGACAAATCTATTAGGATAAAATAACTCTATACGTTTAAGAGAAGCAAACATCAGAATAAGTATATATATATATATATATATATATATATATATATATATATATAAACTGTGTCCATCGCTTTATTGCAGATTACAAAATAACCAATATTTCAGTAAATATAAGTTATAAAAAGCTGAAAATTACACCATCCAAGAACTGTATTAAGGTGAGATAAATCATAAAATTTCATCAAAAGTTATGTTATATTTAAAAAGTTATTTTGTTTTTGTAATATTCAATGAATTTTCACCGTCCATCGCTTTATTGCAGGTCTCATAAAATGCCGAAAAAGGACGTTTAACAGCTACCGAGAAGCAGAGGATTATTGCAGGACTAACAGAAGGACTCTCGATAATAAATCTAGCCACAGAACTAAAAAGGGATCCCCGAACTTTAGCTACATTCGTCAAGAACCCTAACATCAAGTCCAGGAAAGATAAGGGCACAAGGAGGAACCTTTCTGATCGGGATCTTCGAAAAATTCGTAGAGAGATTGTGCGCAACCCAAACAGCACCAGTGCAACAATTTTTGCGAGGGCTGGAGTCATACCAAGGTCCAGACAAGCCCGATGCAATGTACTGAATGAAATGGCAAGGAACATCAATCCTATTCCAAGGCCTCCATTGAGCCAAACCCACAAAGAAAAACGATTGGCTTGGGCACAAAAATATATGAAAATGGATTGCCAAAATGTTCTGTTTACAGATGAGGCTCGTGCTACCCTTGATGGACCGGACGGATGGGCCAAAGTTTGGAATCCAAATGGAACTCCAACGCCTTATAGATTTCGTCGCCAACAGGGAGGTGGAGGCATAATGTTTTGGGCGGGAATTATTGGGGATAAGCTATGTGGACCATTCCGAGTGCCAGAAGGTGTCAAGCTCACCAGCAATGCCTACACTACCTTTCTAAATGAGAATTTATTACCATGGCTAGATGATCTTCCCTTTTCACGTCGTTTTAAGATTATTTTTATGCATGACAATGCCCCATCTCATGCTGCTAGGGCAACTACATCCTTCCTTAGATCTCAGGGCTTTGTTGGAGAAACCCTCATGTCCTGGCCACCGTGTTCTCCGGACCTTAACCCCATCGAACACCTATGGTCAATATTGAAACGAGAAGTTTATGAGGGAGGAGAGCAGTTTTCTTCGAAGGATGCCCTTTGGAACAAAATAGTCGACGTTGCCAGAACCATTACTCCATCTCAGATCAAACAATTGACCTCCTCGGTGGACAAAAGGTTGTTTAATGTAATTTCAAAACATGGGGGATATGTGGACAAATAATTTGTTTGTTTGACACTCAGCCCTCGGGATGTTTCTTTGTTTTTGTTAATTTTCCCCAGAAAATGTGTTCAATATAAATTTATGATGCTTTGGTATTGTTTTATTGAGCTAAAACATTATCTTAGAAGACTTGCAATAAAGCGATGGACGGTGAAAATTCCTTGAATATTAAAAAAATAACATAACTTTTTAAATATAACATGAATTTTGATGAAATTTTAGGATTTATCTCACCTTAATACAGTCCTTGGATGGTGTAATTTTCAGCTTTTTATAACTTATATTTACTTAAATATTGGTTATTTTGTAATCTGCAATAAAGCGATGGACACAGTTTATATAGTTAAATCACAGATTAGAAATCACGTGAAATGCAATTAGAAAAATGTTCAGCTATGAATAAACATATATTTTGCTTATCGGCACATATATTGAAAATGTTATTTAAAAAGTATTTAAATGGTGCTTAAAAGTCATAGAAAAAGGATATCATACAACCTGGACAGTTCAATATCAAGATGAGTTCAATAGTTTCCGAGATATTACTGCCAGGTATGGCGAGTAGTAATCCGAAGGGAAAATCAGAGGTGGTCGAGTAATCCGATACGTTTGAAGCATTTTACAAATTTGAGGTAATAGCCAGATTATGTGATAGCCCCATACCGTGATTTCGAAGGGCATGCGAGATGGTTATCCGCTTCGGCGATGTAGAGCTCCGTTGGTGTTGAGGCTTAGAACAAAACCAGTGTCTTTGAGGGGGTGTGGAGACATGGCATCAAATTGTAGATCAATATTCAATTCCATTGCATATATTTCCGTTGATAATGACAATACGTATACGGATGTGTAAATCTCTACAGCTTTATGCGCCAAATCATATAAGCAAATTTAGAGTACGAGAGTCCTCCAATTCAGCAGGTTTTGAATTCGGTAAACTTTCGGAAAAGAAAACTTTTTCCGGTCGGGTATCCACAAATATGAGCTTCTAATACGGGCTGCTTGTTCTGATTTTTGGAGGATAGTTTTACATGTTGAAAAGAATGGAAAGAAAGCTAGTTTAAGGAGGAAAAGAAAGAGGAAAATTAAGATAAAGTAAAAAGGATAAGGAAGGAAGTAGATATTACAAATATTGAGTTTCCTAGCGGAGGGGAGGTGTTAGGTTACGCCGTACTTGCTGGGTTTAAATGGGAAATGTGTACTCTGTGATCTTTTTAATAAAGATGTGGGGGCAGCTCACATTCCAAGTGTTTATATAGGAGGTGGGTAAATAAATGAATGAAAATAAAAACACGCAAACATTTAGAATTTTGAACTATTCGGAGAGCATATAATTTAAGTATGAGTGTACCAGATGGGTATATTTATGAAGTGAATTAGTACATACCAATAGAATGAAAAAAAATAATTTGTGGCGAATTGTTCCTTAATTAGAGTTTAATTTTGATATTAATGAGTTATTAAGTTGTTTTTTTTTATTTATTATTATGAACTTTTTTATATATATGAGAACCTGTTAAAGTAATCTAGTGTGCCAAATTAAAATCATTCTCTTTGTCAAAGCAAATATAATGCGGTTTAATTGATTTCAAAGTGTACACATTATTGTTCGGTGACGATGCATAAATAAATGGGTTCTACTATTAGTTAGATTGAGGTGGATATTAACCTAAGCATTATTATATATTCAGGTTTAATATGTTGCTCTTAGATAAGGAGGGGGTTTATGTTCATGTAAGGTTACGGACAAGTTAGTCTAGAAGCGATTAGCTCTACATATATATGCACACATACATACACATAAGCACAAACATACACATATATATAAATACACATACACATATACATATATATACATATATATACATATATACACACACATACACACACATGCATAATTATTTGTGTCTGTCTAGCAGTAATTCCCCCAGTTTGGGTATGCTGCTCCAATATATTTGTGTAAACAAATGGCCTGCTAAGAATCATCAGTTTGAGTATGCTAACGTAAGATATACGCGTATACATTCATGCATACTATTAATACATACATACGCATACAGATACATATACATTATTATTATTATTTATTATTATTATTATTATTATTATTATTATTATTAATGTGAATAAGGTGAATTAAGTAATTCTGAACTGGCTACACTTGAATTTTCTTCTATGTTTGCATAGCGAACTTAATTCATTTTTTGCGTTTATTGTGGTTTTAAGGAACGCTATTATTGTAACAGCTTCTGAAATGCAAAAATTATAGAATTTGGATCTTGAAGCGTTGGAGTTTTTTCAATATATTCCATTTTAACGAATATGGAATTTTCCTACGTGAGAGATTGTTAATCAGAGTTGTTAAAAAATGCTTTTATTGTTATTTGTATTCTCATTTTTAAAGGAAATTATATGGCTGGAGATTCTAAACTTTTTAGATTGTCGTTGCGCCTATATATGTGTAAGTTCTAACATTTGTATTCATGGTAGTTCCATAGTTTATGTTTCTATTCTGGATGTCTGTAGAAGGAGGAGGGATAATCGGATCTGTGTTATTTTCAAGAGAAGATTCATGTATAATATGGATGTTAATCTGTGTTCCAATGATTGGAACATTGTTATGGGTGTTATTGGAGTTCTGCAGTTAATGTATTTTTACTGGAGTTGTTTGAGATTCTATCAATTACATATGTTGTCATTGGAAGGTCGGTAACTGTGCAGGAATATACGACATATTTGTGCATGCAATCATTCATTAAACGGCATATTTGTTTGTTTTGCAATTACAGTTTTGTATGAGTGGTATATGCGGGTGGGGGGAGCTTGGGTTTTTTTTATCTTACAGTTATTTGAGGTTATTAATGTTTCTGCTAGGTTCGGCATGGTAGAGTAAAATATTGTTATCGAGTTTTTGTTTAATGTTGTCCTATATCTATATAGGTGCTTAAACGAATGTTCAATTATTGTCAAGAATTCCCTTGATATGTTGGTTTTAACATTAGAGCTATATGGTGGGTTGAGCCAGATGGATGTTTTTCGTGTTAGTTTATTGCTATTATTTTTATTATGATTGTTATTGGATTTAGTCCTAGTATTAGTGTATTTTGAGTTGGAAGTATGTCTGATCGAAAAATCCTGGATATTATTATTTTTTTCTTTTGTGTAATTTTATGCGTGATTACGGATTTGTTCTTGTTAATTTTTGATTTATTTCTCTTGTAATCAATCTTATCTGTGTATCCTGAATTGCCGAAGGCATTATTATGAAAGGTTGCGACTTGGTCAACTGTTTTTTTTTCGGCTGATAGACTTGAGATTCTATTTGAGACGGATGGTACTAGGGAATTTATAATAGAGCTGGGATGATTCGATTGTTTATGTGCATAGAATTCAAGTTGGGTTTATGGTAGGGGGAGAAGGTTTTGGACGCTAAATTTAAGGATATATCTTGACAAATCGATTGTTTCTTATTGGGATCAATCTCAATTGAGAGGCTCTAATTTCTAAAGAACTTATGTATTTTTTATGGTATCATTTTATTGCCTAGGTATATCCTTTGTGTTGAAGAGAGCATCATCCTTATACAGACTTCCCTGTAAATTTTTTAATTCTATGCTGAGGTATTTCAATATATAAAGGCCAACTAAGCCGATTACTTTTATAGAGTTAGCCGACCCATTATGATGTCAAAATTGTTGGAGGTATCTTTCCTAGTCCAATACTTTCCGTCAAAGTTTGTCAGAGAGAGTCTTGCAGTAGAATTATTTTTATTTCCAAATCTGTGATATTGGAGTGTTTTTAGCGGAAACTAGGTTTTTGAAAAGGATTGGAGAGATAGATTGGATAATAATTACTAATATCGAAAGTCATAATTTTTATTTTATTTTCAAGCTGAAGGGACCATTTGAGGACAGATTGAGAGAATTTTCAGAGGGGAAATTTTACTTTCTCCTTTATATAGGGTATTATTCTATTCAAGATTTTCTTACTTACTAATCCGAAGTCAGAACTTGAGGGGAAAATCAATCTTAACGAGAGGTTGTCTTGGAAGTCTTCTTTATGGTCCTGGACCAACTTTTCTTGGATTTTACCGTTATTGGATATTTTACTCTTCACTTCACGTGAAATTTTTTTCTTTTTTCCCCATTCCTTCTGCTTCACTATTTTTTAAATTTAACCAAGCAAGCCCTATGACTTAATTGTAGTTTCATTAAATACTTTGTAAGCAAAATCCGATTCCGTATTTTGCTAATTTCTACACTCTGATGAGAAGGAAAGTATTTCTGTCGAAACTCCGTGGATTAAGGACAATCCACTGATTTCTGTCACCCTTTTAAAAATTCAATATATTTTAACTCTTGTTAAAGTATTTTTACATGTTTTATTAATTCTTTGTTCTTATTTGAAGCTCTATTTACTATTTAGTTTTATTGAGCTTTTACATCTAGTTAGGATTTTTATAAATATTAAGTCTTTAACAATTATAAAATATTTTAAGTTTGGTATTTTGGATTATCTGTGTGTGTGTGTGTATTTATATATATATAAGGTCCTGGATATGACCTTAAACTATATCCGATGGTGAGGGCCCCAGCTTGCAGGCCTTAGGGAGTGTGGGGCCACCCTTTACTTGCCATTGCTCCCAGGTCCACTCTGACCCGGAGTGGTAGCACCTGTTAGGGTCCCAACTATGGGTTAAATAAAATACGACTTAAAAAACAAATATACTATATTAAAAAATCGTTCTTCAAAATCACCAGATTCGGCATAAATAACCTGAAAAGGGTTGATATGCCGTAAAAAAACAACCAACCATATATATATATAAATACACACACACACACACACACACACACACATATATATATATATATATATATATATAATATAAAGCTGAATGTCTGTGTGCGTGTTTCTTGTCACGAATAGGCTCCTATATGGTCGAATATTTTAAAAAACTGATTACGTATAATGATAGATGTACCGAGACACAGGAATGGCAGAACAGTGGTTCATTGAAATTGTGGGATCTGCGTTCACACCTGGTCCACAAAGTATGGAAATAAAAATTAAAAAATTGAAAAAAAAAAACGTTTACAAGTGTTTTTGATATAGATGTACATAAGAATACTTTGATAAGTATGTTTTAACTTAAATAGGGATGGTATAATAAAATTGTGGGGTCTGCGTTCGCATCTGGCCTCCATATAACGGAAATAGGCACAGACTTTTATAAAGACTTTTCATATCTATCTGCGTAAATATACTTTGATAATTATGTTTCAGTTTGAAGAAATGTGGTATAATAAAATTATGGGGTGTTCGTTCGCGCCTGACCTCTATAAAATGGAAATATGTCACAAAGTTTAACAAGGTTTTTTAATATAGATCCACAGAATATTGTGATAAGTGTTTCAGTGTGAACAGGTATGGTATAATAAATTATGGGGTTTATCTATTATATTTTTACTTTCATCATCTGTTGCTTTAGTTTTGATACCCCCAAATTCGAAGCTATGTCTTTACAACCCTTCCTTTTCATAACCTATCATACTTTCAATGATCAGAGTCCATTTCCCGTAGGCCGTTTTTGAACCCAGTCAAAGACAGGCACTTTTGCGAATATATATATAATCTGATCAATTTAACACAATAGATAACCCTGAAGAAAACATTCAACGCATTATTTCCGAAATACAGCCTAATTTAATGCGTAGAGTTTTGAACGCTAGATTACGCTATATAAACGCAAACCATATGGCTATGTACCCGACGATACATTTTTAATATAAGTGCTTCAATTAATATTTGAAATAAACTACATATTTTTATAATAAAAATATTTTCTAAGATTTATTTAAATCTAAATATCACTGCTTCTTAAAAAACACTTTACATATACATACACTATATATATATATATATATATATATATATATATATATATATATATATACTTTATTTCCGCTATATAAATATATGTATATATATATATACACTTTATTTCCGCTATATAAATATATGTATATGCATATATATATATATATATATATATATATATATATTAAAAGGAGATTAGAACAATAGTCTAAAGAGCTGAGTGCATTTCAATATAACAGTGAAATTACTAGTTTAATTAAAATACAGGAAAGAGAAAGTGCTCGTTGTAATTTAGATATATAATAAGCTTGATAGTATGGTAAAAAAAAGCTTTTTGTCCTTAAATTTTTGTTTCTTTTCAATTTTAAATATAATGAAAAATGTAATCTTTATCGGTTGAATTAACAATAGAAAAAAAACCGATGAAGAGAACAAATAAAATTGACGGAGAGTAAAAGCAAAATTTATTTATTTTAATTTAATTTTTTTTTTGTTCGAACTTTTTTTTGTTGATAAAAACAAAGAAAAAAAAACGACCTTAAAACCAATTTGTATTTCTCCAAAATACATCTGCCTTACTTTTAATGCTAGGTTTATTTATGGTGTCTTTTAAATTTAATAAAAACCCTTCAAAATTTGCTGAGGAGGAGACCTTGCTTATTAAAAAACTATATGTAATAATTATTGTCCGTAACTTGATGTCTACCACAATAAAGAGCACTGTTTTCCGAAACGATCGTACAGATAATTGATTTTGTTGTTGTTCCTTCTTATGAAACGGATTTTTAATTTAATTATAATTTGCTTTTTAAATTTTAAATTATCAATCACATTACTTAATATATATATATATATATATATATATATATATATTATATGTGTGTGTGCGTGCGTGTTTATGTGTGTGTGTGTAAAGAGAGAGATATAAAAGAAGAGGAGATAAAAAATATGTACAAATTTGGAGATATTGAAGCAACAGAAAATAGCTACGAATCACAATGCGCTGTTGATTATATGTAACCAAACCTTGATCTTTAGCTCTATCACAGATCCTGAGAATCCTCTTGTTTAAATATAGCAACACGTACAACTATATATATATATATATATATATATATATATATATATATATATATATATATATATATATATATATATATATATGCACTCACGTGCATTTGAAAGACAGCACCAAGATTGTTCAACGCTAACGTTATCTCTTCTTAACCGTATACATTTTAATTACTTTAAACCTCCCTCCCTCTAATGTACGCACTATTGTATATCGCCTAAGGGTGAATTCACAATTTTAAATCTCCCACTTTTTAAGTAAAAAAATGTAAAAACGTAAAACAATTTCCGAAAAGTTAATTTATTTTTTGTGCGAGGAATTTGATAAGATTCTATGTTAAATTACGTTGCCTTCAGCTCAGAAGAAACGAGGAAAAAAAACTATTTAAGAAAAAATTCAATTTTTGTTTTCTTTCTTTTCGTTTTTCGTTTTTCTTTTTTCTGCTTTTCAGATTACATTCACACGCTCATAATTTCATTCACTTTTTAATGCATTTATTTTTTTAATGTTTTCATCGTTACATTATTCGTCTCTTCGCCTTCTTCTTGATCATCATCTTCTTCATCGTCATATTCTTATCATTTTTTTCTTTCTGTTTTTCATCGTCTTTTTCTTCGTTTTTTTCTCTCATTTCATTTTCGTGTTCATCTTTTTTCTATTTTTATCTTCATCTCCTTAATCCTCCTAATTTTAATATTCATCACTTATTTATCTTCCTTTTTTTCTTCATCTCTATCTTCATTTTAACTTCTTCGTCATCATCATTTTCAAATTCTTCTTCCTTTCCTTCATATTCTTCGTCATCCTATTTTTTCCTCATCTTCATCTTCTGCTTTTTTTTATTCATGTTCCTTTTCTTTTCCTTCATTTTTAGGTTTTTTACTTATTCTTCTGGATTTTTTATGCGACTTCAAACTGTTAATCTCAACCAATGAACACACGTTTCGGCTAATAATAATTATAACTTTTAACTTTTAATTTTCTTTGGCAGTTCACGCACTACTTAGAATTTGCCACTGGTTCTAAGTAAACTAAACGTTCCAAAAATACCATTAGATGATCACACACACACAGACACAAACATACACGAATATATATATATATATATATATATATATATATATATATGTGTGTGTGTGTGTGTGTGTGTGTGTGTCTGTGTGTGTCGATACATATATATATATATATATATGTATATATACACACATATATGTACATATATATATAAGCATATGTATATATATGCGTGTGTATATATGTACAAATATATACAAGTATAGGCAGACGCATATATATTTATATAAGTAGTATGTGTATATACGCATATAGATATACGCATATTTATGAACGTCAAATTATATATATATATATATATATATATATATATATATATATATATATATATATATATATATATATATATGATTTGAGGTTGCTATTTTCCAAAGTTAGGGAAACCAGTGAAATATAACGAGGTTCATACAAGAGTGCTCAATACAGAAGGAAAGCAGGTTACATTTGTCTTTACATGAGCAGTAATTTGTTGCTACACAGTCATGATCATGTTTCGGTCTTCTAGTATTTAGTAACTAGAAACCTCATCAGGCAACAACCCTTATTTTTGAAAGCGGATTTCTTAATGAAAAACGAAAATCAACTGTCAGCAAAAGAAGACTTTTTCATTTTTTTTTTTTGTAACCGGGTCATGGGGGTGAAGGTTCAGCTGTGCGGAGAACAGGGTTGATTGGGTGCGAATTTGTTGGTTTATTTATTTTCCTATTTGGTTATTTACTTATTTACCTGTGCCTTTATTCATTCATTTTTATGTTGGTGTTACGCTTTCGAAAATAAGCGTTGTTGCCTGAAGTGGTCTCTAGTTACTAAATAGTAGAAGATTGAAACATGCTCATGACTGTGTAGCAACAAATTACTGCTTATGTAAAGACAAATTTAATATATATATATAGTGCCGGCAAAAAGAAAGCCCGCAAATTTAAGCTAAATTTAATGTAACTGTTTAAGCAAACTATACCTCATTTGATTAGTCTTTTATTCCTCTATCATTTTATCTGTTCATATTTGATTTTTAATTGAAATATCCTAGTGTTCACGTTCATTTATTTAAAAAAATAAAATTGTGGAGGCAAAAAGAAAGTCCGAATCCACAAATTCGCTTAAAAACAGCTTAAATTATCGCCCCTAAATCAGTTTAAAATATCCAACAACAGGCAACAAAGCATCTCTAATCGTAATTGTTGTTGTTTCAGGTTATACAACGTAACATTTAGTCCATATGCCACGACTTTCTCTTAGTGATCCTCGGGAGCTCATTAATCTCCATCTTTCTGGTTTATCCAATCAAGAAATCGGTCGCGGATTAAAATGTGATGAGAAAACAGTACGAAACACAGCAAAAGCATCAAAACAACGGCAGTGTTCGTGATACCCCTAAATTTGGTCGCACTAGAGTTACTTCTAGCAGGGAAGATAACGCTATCAAGATTCGCAGCCTAAAACAGATTTGAAACAGCTCCCCAAACCCAACAACAGTGCAATCTTGTTAAAAAGTGCTCTCTTTCTATTGTCAAGAACAGATTAAAGGAATTTAATTTGCGAGGATATGTTGCAAGATGCAATCCAATGATTTCTGTACAGAAAAAAACGCCGTCTGGATATCGTCGGATGCAATGAAGATCATGACTCTTCATCTGGGTCAAAAATTCTTTTTAGCGACGAAAGCAAGTTCAATAGGGTAGACAGTGATGGTAGGCAGCACGTCCGTCGGAGAAAAGACGAAGAATTAAATCCTAGGTGCTCAGTTTCAACGCTGCAAGATGGTGGAGGTTCAGTTTTGGTGTGACGCTTTATTAGTATTAATGGTCCATGGCCTATAGTTCGCTTTCAAGGTTGAATTAATTCGTCTAAGTACATTAATATGTTTACTGGGAATTTTCTACCCTACTTTGGTCGGAATTTGGATGATAATCCCATCTTCATGCAGGATAATGCTCCCATTCACGTAGCTAATAATGTAAAGACGTTCCTGGAAGAGCATGACATTCCGTATTTGGATTGGCCTGCACAATCTCCAGGCCCCTATCCAATGGAAAACGTGTGGCATTACATCAAGCAACAGCAACGCAATGATTTCAAATTTGGAAGAACTTTGGACAAAAATATAAGAAAAGTGGGATGCTCTTTCCCCGGCGTATTGCAGCAAGAGATTCCCAAAAGATTGCAGGCTGTCAAATTTCAGAAAGGGTATGCTACTAAATATTAACTAGTTCATTGTGTCCCTGTTCTAGTTGTGTTGCATAATGTCCTAAAGTTACATTTAAATAACAATTTTCCATTCTGCGGACTTACTTTTTACCTCATCAATTTGAAGTTATTTTTTAAATGAACGTGAACACTAGAATATTTCATTTAAAAGTCAAATATAAACAGGTAAAATTATAGAACAATAAAAGGCCAATCAAATGAAGTATAGTTTGTTTAAACAGTTACATAAAATTTAGCTTAAATTTGCAGTGTTTGATAAAATTACAAGTGCGGAATTTCTTTTTGCCGCCTGTATATATATATATATATATATATATATATATATATATATATATATATATATATATATACATATATATATATATATATATATATATATATATACATATATATATATATATATATATATATATATATATCCGTGTTTTTCATTTTCTATTTATATATCTTAATACACCACTCATACATTCCATGTGGCTTTAAGGAAAATTATCCATAAGTACCAGTGCCTTGTAGTATATATATATATATATATATATATATATATATATATATATATATATATATATATATATATATATGTTTATGTGTATGTATATATGTATGTATATATATATATATTTCAGTAGAAATATATTTTCCTCTAATATATACTAATCCATATTTAAGAATCTCAATGTAATTACAGAGCAATATAGTGAATAAATTACAAAAAACTATATTCCAAAATTGATGATGTTGACCATCTTATAGTTTATTCCTTTAATTCAGTTGGCATTTACAATTCTTAACAGTATCTGTTTCGCATCGCAAAATCTATCACTTTATTATTATATAAATCAATGAATCTATTATGCCCTTAATTCATCAGAATACATTTAACCGACATATATCAGAGAGGCGGTAGCACTCTCTATATAGGGATAGCCCGTACACGCCTATATACGCCTACAAAACAAAACTATCCAAATCTCAACTAAAATCAACTTATAAGTTTCAAAAAGCACATATTCTTACAGAGAAGCGTCTTACGAATCCAGCGAGTATCAGAAGTCGGTTAAAATGTCAAAAGAGAGCAAAAAAAAGGGGTACAAAAATGGCCAATTGTTCTTCTTTATTCTTTCTTCTTCTTTCTTCTTTCTTTGAGACGATGTATCTCGGTGTACGAACGGTCTATGACAACAGTTCTAAGCATCAATCGACTGCTCTTTACACGGAGAAGTGCAGTGACCCATCGCTTTTTAGCTAACTCCATAATTAAATAAGATTACGTGTAATAACAAGTTTTAAACACTATATACCAAATGTAGACAGACCACTTCGAACACGGAACTTCTCTCGAAAGGGACAGCTCCAAATAATACACCGGATGCTCACAGACGTTCCAGTTTGCCAGTGGCCTATATTTCTTGGACGCTGAATATTTGAGGTGAACGTTAAGGGTTTTTCTTTAAACAGTAACCCACCAGCGTTAATGAAACCACGAAATCTTTATCTCAGTTGATCAAAATTGTTATAAGAGTAACCTATCAGCAAGTATGACGTCAAAAAACAATGTTATAAAAACAAATAATTCTTCAGATTTTGGACTGTAAAATATGTACAAAATGTCAATGCTGTGACCAGGATTCGAACCTAGGTTAGCACGGCCACAACGTGGGGGTCCTAACCTCTAGACGATCACGGCTAACACTGACGTATGTCGCTCTTGGCAGAAAAACACATGACTACTGTAAAGCTATTGAAAAATAAGGAGGAAACTTGAAATTCTCACGCATGCGCAAAAATACACTATAGCAGCCATTGTTAAATGCAGCTGAATCTCTTCGCTCGCTAAGAAAAGTAGATCAGACCAGTTCTTCTAAGAACTCACCAAACGCCAAAGGAAATAAGTTAAATTAACCGCAAAAGAAACTGCAAGAAAGTCATCTTCTAAGAACTCACTGGAAGCTGACCAAAAAGAATCAAAATCCAAGCCCTAGCCACAAAAATAACTAGATTATGTGGCTACTATACACAATCTACTAATAAAAACAAGTAAGTTTTCTAAAATAAACTACAATAAATTAACCAAGTAACCTCACACTGTCACTGATTAGGACTTCATATAAAAATAACAACTACACTATTGGTGTATATACCGTTCCACACTTTAACTATTGGTGACGGGGCAGTATCTCAATTCTACGAGAGTTGTCTTGCTATAAGATAAGTGATATTATAGTAAGATACACATAAGTGTTATATGTTTACATTTAATAAAAAATGCCAAAGTCAGCACGTAGTAAAAAAACTCAGAGAAATATAGACTGTGAAAAAGACAAAGTCAAGGTATTATCTGAGCAAAAAGAATACTATCAGAAAAATGCTGAAATAATAAAAATTAAGTATCATGCAAATCCTGAGGCAAAGAAGGCTGCCTCACGTGCTGACTCAAAAGCACGGTATAACAGGGATCCCGAGGGGAAAAAGCTGCCTCATGCACAAACTATTATAAATATAAATATCAAAAACTGCCAAATCTTTGCCAAAACGCCAAAGAGTGAACCAAGAAAAATTTAATAGTGAAGTATGAAAATTTTAGAACTTTATAATACTCTAACTGTTTTATCAGAGAGGCGGTAGCACTCTCTATGTAATATAGAACCGATGGAGGACCAAGAGGCAACTCCTAAGGCCCAAAACCCAAAGACCTAAAACCCAGCAGGAAGCGACCTGCTACTAATGGAGGCGGCAATGAGCCGCCTCCTAAAAAAGACAATACTATCATGAATGTAAGTTTAAAAATAAGACTATAAGTAAAAATACTAATTAACAAGAATAAAAAAGCATTGGAAATGCAAAAGGATATAGGGATGGTATGCCAAAAAGTATACAAACAAGATAGCTATGAATGGCTAGGCACATGGAAATAGAATTGCATCCAAAGTATAGCCCTATAGCTTTTTACAACCGTAATGATGGCACGGAATGAAGATTGGAGAAAAGCTATAGGGCTATACTTTGGATGCAATTCTATTTCCATGTGCCTAGCCATTCATAGCTATCTTGTTTGTATACTTTTTGGCATACCATCCCTATATCCTTTTGCATTTCCAATGCTTTTTTATTCTTGTATAATATGACTTATTGTCTGATATATGTTTATAAATTGTGGAGAATATATATAAACAAATGTATGCCTATACAAATACGCATATATATATATATATATATATATATATATATATATATATATATATATATATATATATATACAGTGCCACGAAAAAGTATTGGATACATTACATTTTTCTTCATAACTTTAATGAGGGTTCAAGATTTTACCTAAAATTTGGTCAGTATATCCCTATTACTATTCTAACTAATATTTGGGTATTAATTGCAAAATTAATGTTTAGAAAGTTTATATTAAAGGAAAAATATAAATCAATTAACGCAAAAGTATTGGATACATTGATTTTATATTTGGTTGCATAGCCTTTATTGCGTTCAACAGCTTCCAATCGTTTTCTATAGTTGCACGTTTTCTATAGTTGTTTTTTGCAAAGATATACAGGTATTTTGCATCATTCTTCTTTGCAGAACTGTTCTAGGTGTTGAATATTTTGTTGATTCCTCTTGTGAACATTGATTTTAAATATTTTCGACAAATTTTCAATTGGATTGAGGTCTAGAGACTGACTGGGCTAAATAAGAACGTCAATTCCGTTATTTCTAAGCCATTCTTTGGTTAGTTTGGTTAGTTTGGTAGTTTGCGATCATCGTCCTACTGAAAAACGAAATCACTATTATGTGCCAACAAATCAGCAGATTTCTGGAGGTTTTTCTCCAAAATCTCCCTGTGCATACGTCCATTCATTCTACCATTGAGGATTTCTAGTTCACTAGTACCTTTGCATGAAAAGCACCCTCATACTATAATCGAACCACCCCCAAACTTTACCGTATGAACAGTATTCTTTTTGTTATAGGCGGTGCCATTTTTACGCCATACATGTGTTGCTGTGTTTCTTCCAAAGATTTCGATTTTTGTTCCGTCTGACCAGATTAATTTGTTCCAAAATTCATTTCAGACGTGATCTGACATGCTTAAGCTTCAATAATGGAACTTTTTCTGGGGACTTTGATACAAAACCTGCACGATTTAGAACTCTACTGATTATATCCTTGCTAACATTAATCCCAGCTTCTCTGAGGTCGGTTTGAATTTCACCACGAGTAAGAAACGTTTTTTTTTCACCTTTCTGCTTACCCACCTTGATTTTTTTCGTTTAATTTCCTTGGCCGACCACATCTTGGAAGATTTGCAGCAGCTTCACCAGGGTTTTTAAACTTTCTAATAACGTTTCCAACTGTACTAAGTGATAGATTAAGTTCCCTTGATATTATTCGATACCCTTTTCCTTCTTTGTGCTTATCAACGATTTTTTGACGAATGTCTATTGACAACTCTTAAGTTTTAGGCATTTTTATAAATGAACTGGTTGACTTTGAAGGAGTGAGTCCAAACTAGAAGAATTTTATAAAATTATTTTAATATAAAGCTCTCTGATTGGTC
Source organism: Euprymna scolopes (assembly GCF_053919585.1). Lineage (NCBI taxonomy): Eukaryota > Metazoa > Mollusca > Cephalopoda > Sepiida > Sepiolidae > Euprymna > Euprymna scolopes. Next base: position 77,103,687 of record NC_136493.1, on the reverse strand, counting down.
AGTGATAACTCGTTTGCATTATTGCAACACGTTAAGCAAAAGTCATTTAAATTTATTTCAGAAAAATATTTTTTAAAAAGTGTATCCAATACTTTTGCGTTTGTTAATTCATATTTTTCCTTAAATATAACCTTTCTACACTTTGATTTTGTAATTACTACTCCAAATATAATTTAGAATAGGAATATACTGACCAAAATTTAAGTACATCTTGAACCCTAATTTAAGTTATGAAGAAAAATGTAATGTATCCAATACTTTTTCGTGGCACTGTATATATATATATATATATATATATATATATATATATATATATATATATATATATATAATTTATTGAATACCTACAGACACTAGTGTTTAATCTTTCTGGGAATAATTAATGCAGGGAGTGACAATTACTGCGGTTCGGAAGATTTGAACTCGGCACCGAAGCTATCGTTGATACCATTAGCAAGGATCCGTTACTGAATCTGAAAATAAATGAAAATAATCAATAGCTTTACAAACAACTTTATGCATTTTGCTTTAAAATGATTCCACTTTCTACTACCATTCACTACCATTCACTACCATTCACATAAGCAAATATGAGGACTAAAATGTGTCGAAAACTTGGTAACTCTCTTTCTCTGTGTCCCTCTCTTTCTCACTCTCTTTCTGTCTCTCTCTCTTTCTCTCTCTCTCTCTCTCTCTCTCTCTATATATATATATATATATATATATATATATGTGTGTGTGTGTGTGTGTGTGTGTGTGTGTGTGTGTTTTCTTCGAAAAAGGTTTCTGCTTCAACAGAAAAATGTTCAACAAAAATGCTTAACCGGAAAATTATTTTACTGAAAAATATTGATTAATATAAACTTTTAAAAAGGAAGATACTAGAATTTAAATCAGAACTATTTTATTTCAACTCAGTCAGATGTACTTTATGCACTTCTAAAATGTAATTGGCAATTTGTTGCCATAAAATTATGCACTTAAAAATAATTCACATTTGGTTACATTTTTGTAACAGATTTCTTCACTAAAAAATTGTACCTAGATTTTTCGAATATAGCTCCCCCCAAATTTCGCCCTCTTGGGCTATATTCTGAAAACTCAATTAATTAGTGATTTAAATGCATATTCATTACTTTTTTTTAATTAAAAGGAGATTTTAAATTGAGGGCAACTACCTTGGGAATTTTACTCTTTTCTAAGTTGCACGAGCTCATCCACCTGCCCAGCCTCCCTTGATTAATCCCTAAATAATTGTTTTATATTGTGGAAATACATTTAATTTTTATAGCAACTGCATTATTTCATTTATTATGCTATACAAATAAATTTTATTTTGTTATATTAGATCTGATATCATTATATTAAAAATAATTTATATTACAAAGATAGTGACATTCCTTATATTAAAGAAAATATATGTATGTTATTACGATTTTATTTGCAATTTATTTATTTCTATTTATTATCAATTTGTACTTATTTATTTATTGTATTTATTTGCATTCTACATAATTTATGTATAATATTTTATTTTAATTAAATAAAACATACATTTACTTTTTAATATTATAACAATAAAACAATAATCGTCGAAATTTATTGATAATTAACTGATTGGGATTTTTTCGATATCTTTTTTTTTTTTGAAAATTTAAATTAACTTAATACGCATTTTTATAATGACAACAATTATTGATAACTTACATGTTTTGGATTTTTCTTACGATTTTACATTTTTTTATCAATATTTTTTCTTTTAAAATAAAAATACTTCAAAATATATTTACTAAATAATCCTTTATCCACTGAAATTATTTACAAAATTTATTGATATAATCGGATAATTTTGTATTTTCCTTCCAATGTCTTATATTCAATTCAATTTATTTCGTTTGTCAAAAATGTAAATCAATATAATAACCGATTTGATATGAAAACATTTTTAAATATTTAGAATCTTTAAAAAGTGCAACAAAATGCCAATGACATTTTTATCAGTGCATGCTAACATCCGATTGACTTAAAGTAATAGTTTTTATTTTAATTCTAGTATCTTCTTTTTATCGTTTAATATTAATCAATATTTTTCGGTAAAATAATTTTCCGGTTAAGCATTTTGTTGAAAATACTTTTGTTTAGGCAGAATTTTTTATTCCAAGAAAATGCTTGACTTTTAAAATGATATTTATCACCAATAGTAACAGCAACAAAAATATTGCATTGTATTTACCATTTAAAAATATTCTAAGAAGAACATAAAAAATATCACATAATGCATATTTTTAATATATAATGAAAGTTATAATGATGCATACCAGTGCCATGTTCTCATGCAGATTCACTCCTATACCACGCTGAAATGATGATTGGATTTTAAGGAAGACAGCAATCACTAATTTTTGCTATTTAGATTGGATATATGGCCTATTATTGTCAATTTATTTTTCTGTGTTTGTTTAAAAAAATGCCAACAATGTTGGATATTTTGGAAGGAAAATTGACATTGTGGAAAATATTAGTGTCACTGCCAATGCTCCACTTGTCATTATTATGTCTAATAATTTAAGTATAATGCTCAAAATCGACTCTATTAAAACTGGGCATAATAGCTGGCATTAATTTGAAATTTGTACCAAAATATTTTGTTTTGTATTAAAATTCCTAATTTCAGCAATAATTTTCCGAAGAGTGTGATTTACAAATAAAAATCTATTTGAACACGCAAATATTTCATTTCAGTAGAAAAAGTTTTAGCAAAATTTTCGAGGTGTTCAATATTTTGTTGATATTCGCTACAATTTTTTAACACCAAAAGAGTCAGTTTGGAGCAAACTTTTGAATTGCTAGCGATAATCAGTATGGTTGAGTTCAGTAACCATTCTCCGTGAATTTTTACTAATCTGTACAGTTTGAAATTTTTATTAATCGGTACAGTGTGGTAAGTTAGCATTTGATTATGATGTAGATACCGTTAATCCCGAATATAAGAATGGTCAGAGCTCAGCCAGTCACAAGGGACGGAATAAGGCAAGGGAGACTTTATTATTTGTGAATCAAAAATGGAAACAGTATGTTATGTGTATCTATGAAAAACCAGTTAATGACGGTGCAAGCACAATATCGCAGGAAAATATATAATTTGACCCGATCTTAACTGATAGCGGCGAGAGTACTAAATATTGAGAGAGAAGATAGGAACTTCCTCTGTCGGTGTGGCGATTGTGATGGTGTTGCTTATTGGAAGCAATGTAGCTTTTTTTCATCACGAGTGAATGTGGCAGAAATGGTGGTCGTAAGATAGTGGCTGTCAGGGTAGATGTATTGAATGTGCAAACCTACGGTATTTTGATCCAGAGGGGAATTTCTGCAACCAACATATAATACATATTACCGATCTTTTGCTGTTTCAATCACCAATGAAAACGTTATAAAACATAAAAAACATAAATAAAAGAGCGTTTTCCCTCGCACAAAGCCCCTTTAAATAATAAATAAATCTTGTAAGCATGTGCATAGTAAAATTCCTCTCTGCAAATTTAAATATTTTTTCTAAAATGACACAAATTAGGTTTTGATAAAATATAATGTAGATTTGTAATTTGATCTTATTATAACAAAAGTAAATTGTATTCATTAGTAAAGGTATGATAGTCATATATTTTCCTCGCCTGTATAATCTTGTTTAGTTTAATAATAATCAACCTAATTTCTTGTTGACATACTCTCCCCTCCCAAATGAGAAGGCAATATCAGGGAGGGTGGTTATGATAACAGAACGGATACCACTCTATCCCCCAAATAAAGAGGTATTGTCCGGAAGGATGGCTTTATAGCAAAGGTTGGTAATACACAATTGATATGCTCCAAGACATAAGACAGTGCATGGGAGGATGGTGTTTATATTAAAACAAAACAAATACTTAAAAAAACTCTCAGTGGGCATGTAATGTCTGAGGGAGAAATGATGTTATGTCTACATGGCCGATACTACAGTTTCACCCAAAGGAGGAGTACTTGGAACATGGGCTCTGGGCAACAGAATAGATTCTACACTATCCCCTACATTGAGTATTGGGATTTTAATAATTAACTGATTGGGATTTTTTCGATATCTTTTTTTTTTTGTTGAACATTTAAATTAACTTAATACGCGTTGAAACAACACAATATTAGTCGAAATAATAGCATACTTTCAGCTTCAGACAGACGTATACCAAATCCACATTACGAAGAAATATGTAAAGAAGTGCTCTATCACTTTTCCGAAACTTTACGGTAAGCTAAGTTGGTAATAGTGATATTGTTAAAAGGATCATTGTTGAGGTATGTCCGTTTATTTATTTATTTTTTTAAATTTTGTTGTTTTTCCAAGTTGTTTACTGAATATGATAAAGTTCTCCAAATTGTGTATTTACTCTAAAAAACTGAATTATATGATTAAATATTTGGGTTTGATTTTCTGAGTGTAGGTAAATATAGAAGCATGTGTTGTGTACAGTACAGTGGGTTTCTAGTATTTGTATTTCAGTACATTCTTCAGCAATATATATATATATATATATTCGTAGAGTTTAGAAATTTTATTGCACTGTTTTGTATATGCTACCGTTATATAAATAGACTCGGAAATTAACAGCTTATTTAACATATCACCTTATCAACAGCATTAGAAAACGCCAAGTCTATCGTCACTCTTTACATAGAGCAATAACACACTATAATTTATTGACTACCATATGCAATAAATATGTTACAATACAAAACCTGATTGTTAATAAAATTTAAAGAAACAACAGTTATTCATCAGATATTATTATAACTTACCAAACACACTTCACTTGTACGTACTGAAAGAAAGCACCTGACGCACCTGACTAGCAACAAAATCACATCTCCAAACTGTAGATTTTCTAATGTATAACTTCTTTCCTAGGACTCATTACATATGGAGGCTATGAGGGTAAGTAATGATATAAACCAACGCCAGATACACGTTTCTCAGAACTTGGTTTTCCAACTCAATAAAAAGTGTATCCACCTTCAACTTCCTCCAGCTGTCCTGTATCAGCAAACCTAGTTTCAGAGCTGCAGGTGTGTGTGTGTGTGTGTGTGTGTGTGTGTGTGTGTGTGTGTGTGTGCCTAATATCCCAATAGCCCAATTTGGTATGCGATTCTTTCTAAGAGAATTTAGAAAGAATATTATGTATTTATTTTCGAAAGGTTAAAATATGACAAGTCCAGTAAAATATCTACATTTTTCTAGTTATTTACAAAAAAATATCTGTTAAATACATGTTTATAAATTTATAATGACAGATACAGGATTTGATATTTCGCTGGATTCACATTATTAATAAAAAGTAATGATTATATAATTATTTTATAAACACACACACACGCACACACACACACACATACACACACACACACACACATATATATATATATATATATATATATATATATATAGTCATCCACATACAGTACTGTTTCGTTGTTTCACAGCTCATCAGTGTGGCTAGACAAGCAACTGCCTCAAGCCAGGATCGAATCCCGACCGCCCAAATGACAGTCAATGCTTCTCACCATTAGGCTATAGGCTGATGCTGTGTAAGTAATGAATTAACAATGTTTTGATATATATATATATATACTTCAGAATAATGAAATTGAATGAAATATATCTATTGATATGCAAATCCAGTGTTTTTCGGTCTTACAAAATATTATTAGATGTAATATTTTATATAAGACAATCTCAGTCCAATAAAATTGCTCAATATATACAAGATAGAGCAAATGAATCCAAATTTATGTCCTTACATTTATGATTTGGAAACATTAATCTCCGAACTCAGAATTCTTTATTTTTTGAAAACAAAGAATACAGTTAAATCTTTTTCCTTAACTCATGAGTTTTCAATGCTTATTTTTATCCTCAGAGGAGAAATATTAGCAAATGTTTTTATTGGTTTGCCCCTTATTTGCTACAAGCAATAAACAGAAAATCAAAGTTTTTAAAACATTTTAAATGATAGAAACAAGGAATGGGCTATTGAGGCAGAAAAGGGATATTTTACTTTAAATCCTAAATGAATATTAAATCTTGAAATGGAAATTCCTTGTAGTATGGAGGTCAAGATATCCATCGCGTCTTTCCAAGGTATTAGGTCGCAATCACATGCAAACATATTTCCTTCGTTTCGCCGTTTTTATATAATATATCCGGCAACAATATTGTTTATATAAGATTCAAAAATAAAATCCAAGTGGTAAATTCAAGTGATGAATATATAACTTGAATAAAATATATCCGGAGGCAAAATAAAATAATAATTTATCAAAGCATAATTCTCATTAGAAAAATCAGATGCAGCTTAGGTGAGCATAATTATAAAACCGCATAATTGAAAATATTTATACTTACTACACCTAAAAAAAATCTATAATTTAATTTCGATTCTACATTCTGAATTAATTTCGATGATAAGATAGTAGAGTAGAGGTGGAAGATAGTTTGAAGAGAGGAAAAACAAAAGGGATATTGTGATAGTTGGCACCTGTCAAATGTCTAAACTATACATTCAAACTATATAGGTCAAGGTTTTAGTCGTATGCATAGCAAATTTAGCTTATTCTTTTGCCTATATATTTATATTCAAATTATATATTCACTACTCGGATTTACCACTTGGATTATATATATATATATATATATATATATATATATATATATATATATATATATATAACTACTTCATTTACTCACATAAATTTATACGAAAGTATAGATTTATGCGTAAACTTTAAGTATTTACTTCAAAAATGCTCAATACGTAGGTAGAGCTAGTTAGTAATTTATAAAATATATATGGCGATTAAGCTACGCTGAATATTCGGCGTTTCATCCACTCTAGGATTCCTCAGGCTTATGCGCATAAGCCTGATGAAGCTTAATTTTTTTGTGGTAAAAAAGTTAATAATAGCTTTAAACAAAATATCCGGAGGCCTGCTAAATTGGGAAGCACACAGTTGTTTAATAGGAAAGCGAAAATTCGTTAATAAAAACGATTTAAGAGTAAATTTATAAATATTGTATACGATTTAAGAGTATATTTATAAATCAGCGATTATAAAAATAAACAAAATAAACCTCTAGACGTCCTTCAGCCGATACATTGTCAATAGAAAATGTCGGCTCTTACGATTGAAACAGAAAGAAGAAAATAGTAAATATCGTTTAAAAAAAAAGATAGCTTTTTTAAAAAAAAAAACGTAGGGTGGGGAAATGGAAGAATAGACAAAAAAATTATTAATTCTCGCCAATATCAGGGTATCAAATGAAAATGGTAATACCCAAAACCCGAGCAAATATGACATAATGTAGGCAGATAATTCACATATACATTCACAATATATGTATAAAAAATAATTATATATATATATATATATATATATATATATATATATATATATATATATATATATTAGAACTCGTTAAATAATTCCAACTTGTGTGAGAGCTCTTTCTGTCTACAGAGCGAGGACTTCCACATCGTAACACACAACGCCTCCAAAATATTCAGTAAATGTTTAGAGCGAGCCCTGTGCATGATACGGAAGTGACCACTCGAATAGGCATCTCCATACACTTTATTGTCGAATAAATGTTGCCCGACCGCAAGTGCCCGATATGCTAAGTAAGCTCTTCGATACGTTCTTATTGGACATGCACGGCTTCCGAAATCGTGCAGGTATATGCTAGGTCAATCTGACCCCCAGGCGCTGAAGAGTTCACCCCACATAGTCAGTACCGCACTGACATTTGAATTCATAAATCACTAAACTTTTATCCAGTGTGAGTAGAACGTCTTTTTGAAAAGCTGGAAAAGCCTTATTGGTACCAAATACTATACGGAGTTGCACCGCATAGTAAAAGCGGGGCACCACAGATCTGATCATATCAGAGAAACCTTTATAGATATAGCCAATGAAAGGAAGCTTTAAATATACAGGGCATTTGAGTGGCCCAAAAGAAAATGTCAGTATTCGATTGCGTAAGTTTGTTATGAATAAACTTGGTAAAACTATTCCCTCAAGAAAACTATTCTTAATGAGTATATCTGGTTTCTTTTTCAGTTCAGTTTCTAATTTGCTGGCCGTGCAAGTCATAAGCGCACGGTGAACTAACGTTTTAATTAAGCTTATTTTCCTATTATAGAGACAAATGAATCCCAACTAATATACAGGCCCGTGAAAGTAGGTTTCCCGTATATTGTGGTAGAAAAAGTGTTACCTGCCTTTTCTACCAAAACATCCAAGAAGAGAAGAGAGTCATTATGTTCGTCCTCCATGGTGAATTGTAGAGCTGGGTGGAGATTATTCAAATGCAGGAAAAATTTACTTACTTCATGGTGGGACTTGAAAATTACAAAGGTGTCGTCAACGTATCGCTAATAACGAAAGGACTTATGAACCTAAGTGAGTAACACAGATTCCTGGAAACCTAGGAGTATATTATTTAGGATAACACCGAGGGGCTATCCATTGGCACCCCATCCACCTGCTGATACATTTCATTGTTGAAGCTGAAACTTACCGGCTTAGTAGCCAGCTTCATAAGTCCCTGAACATTTTTCTCTAGAAAAGCAGGAGTGGTTAGCATGCTACAATACAACATATCGGCACATATTTAAATCGTGTCATCGAGAGCAACGTGCGTAAATAAGCTAGTGACATCAAAAGGTCAAAGGCAGTTAATTTGAGGACTAAAATCCAGTTCATGTATAGCAGCGGCGAAGCGGAACGAGTCAGCAATATAATTACTTGACAATTTGTTCAGCACAGGTTCCAGGATCTCGGCCTGCCACTTTGCAAGTTCACGTTGAGCTTATCCAATCATGGATGAGATAAGCCTTAAGGGAACACCCTCCTTATGGATCTTAGACAGCCCGTACATTCGTTGTGGCTGCGAACCCACGGGTCGGATTCTATCATGTGCCCTTGCTGATAAATTTGCTTTTATGTAACCGAAGAAAACGTTTCCAAAGTTTTACTTCAGTACTCAAAGTGCTATCCTTTGAAATGTCACCTAGCTTCTTAAAATTTTACGATCGGTCAGAACATCTAGCATTTTAAACTAACGATAAAAAAAATGCCGGAAATTATTCTCTATTAGAGTAGATAAACTTCAGACTTTATAACAAAAAAAGTTAAGACTTTTTTAACAATAAAAAAATGTAAATTAAATATTTTACACATCCGAACGTAACGACTTTTATTCTATAAATAGATAGGCACTCGTCCAAGTTATCCGGAAATAGAAATCTTCTTACGCTCTAGAAAGACACGACGATATGCAAGCTACCAGTTGGCAAAAAGACGGCGGACGGAACACTATGGCAAAAACGTTAAGTATTTTTTATAAAACTCATCCTAAATGTTTTATGTTACCTTGTTTTTAAACTTGTTTTTCTTGTTTTATTTATGTATTTGTCTGTATTCTCCTGTCTTATTCGACACCCCCATGCTACAAAGTAAACGATAAAAAACAAACAAAATGCCGGAAACTAACGATAAAAAAATGCCGGAAATTATTCTCTATTAGAGTAGATAAACTTAGGACTTTATTTAAGTAGTATACTTAATATATACTATTACTACAAGCTTGCCTGTATTGAAAATGCTTGCTTCCTTGCTAGCCAATCAAACCATCTAATATAGTTAGCTTTATTTTCAAGTACATTCGAAATATAATACAGTGCCATTAGCAAAGAAAAAGTTACCTATGAAAACGAACCTCCTAAAGTAAAACCTTGAATAATTATCTAAACTCGAATGTAAATTAATATTAAGCCGACTTTACAAATTGATAATAGTTAATTATTGGATTTTAATTAATTATAAGGTGAAACTATAATGGTTCAAACTCGATAGATAACGACAAACTTCCACCCATTTATATGGGAGGGGAGATTATCATCAAGTGTCCTGAATTGTTAACTTAGCACCGGACTTACTACTTAGATATAAATAAGTAACTTGTACCCATTCCCCTCCTCCCCCTTTTTTTTAAATGGAGAGTAGACAATACAGTGGATGTGTTATCGGCAGCTCCAGTAATTCTCGCTTCTCCTTTTTTGTCCCTCAGTCCTCATTCAATGAGTGATTTTTCTGACAAAGGCTGCTTAAAGGTCGGTAGTACTTGGTGACCAGTAGTCTAAAATTTTTCTGTCTCTGTCTGTCCTTGTGGCCATGTCACTAGTAAGGGTGCTGGAGGTAAACGTTTTATCTGGGCTGATGTTATCCGCCTGATAGTCAGGGACCCGAACCTTGGATTAACCACTAAGGAGGCTGTCCTAACAGCAGGCGCAAAGTACTGGGACTGCTGTATTGCCATTTGGTGAGTGGATCTGGGCCATGCAATAGTCTCTGGTGGGGTTTCTCGATGCCATACTAGTGGGTGATTGTTACGGCTTTACCTTTTCGTGTGCTACAAAAACAATTCCTGTCTTTTTCTCTCTTACTTTCCCTCTCTGTACTGCTCTAACCAAGTATGCCGACCTATTCCACAAATCCCAAAACCTCAACATGAAATAACTCCAGAATAAAAACTGGATTAAACCTAGAACCCCATCTTCCAACGTAAACCCCTACTACCAGGTCTCCTTCTCCAACATCAGGGGTCTACGTTCCAACCTTCCAGAGGTTGAAACCCAATTACAGGAGACAAAACCGAACATATTATTTCTAAGTAAAACTGGAATAGGGCCGACCACTTCCCTAGATGAGTTCATAATTAACGGATACTCTAATTTAACAGCTAAATCTGACCCACAAGATCGCCATGGGCATGGAATATGTGCCTACATTAAGGATGGCTTCCCGTGTGGCAAGGATATCTCTAGAGAAGATCCTAATTTATCCTATATGTGATTCAGGGTTGCACTTGCTAACACCACTGCATTTATATTTGCCCTCTATCGGCCCCACAACAGCGGAGTTACTATCTTTAAGAGCATATCTGAGAAAATAGACCACATCCTGTCTGCACATCCCTCGGCTAACATCCACATCTGTGGTAACTTCAACGTCCATAACGTGGAATGGCTGACCCATTCAAATAAGACAGATGATGAGGGGAGGTTTTGTCATGATTTTGCCATTGCTTATGACCTCACTCAGATTGTTCGCGAACCCACCCGTGTGCCCGATATACCCGGTCAATATGCAAGCCTCCTAGACCTTTTTCTCTCAACTTCCCCTGAGCTACGTTCATGTTCCCTTCATTCTCCTCTAGGATCCTCCGACCACTCCGTCGTATCAGTTAAGATAAAAACGAAATGTAAGAAGCCCCCAGACGTACCCCTCCACCGTACTGTATACCGATACTCTATGGCTGAGTGGGATAGCTTCCGTATATTCATGTCTGATTTACCTCTGCACTCCATGTTTAAAAAGGAAGTGTCCTCTATAGTATCAGATCTGACCGAATGGTTAATTGTAGGCATAGACCAATTCATAGCATTCAAAAATTCCAACAAAAACCTAACAGCCAGCCATGGTTCTCCCCATAATTTGCTGCTGCTATCGCGCACAGAAATCACTTTTTCCATAGGTACCAATGTAATAGATGCACTGAGACTAAAGCTGCTTTCAGAACTGCCAGCAACCACTGTAAAAGAGTAATAAAAAATGCAAGAGAGCTATATGCTCAGTCTGTTAAATCCAAGGTAACTGATCAGTGGTTTGGTTCCCACCAGTTTTGGCAAAAAACAAATAGGATCCTGAACAGAAGTGTGCGTTCTATCCCAACCATTATCAATGGACCAGAGGTCATCTCGTCAGCGTCAGACAAGGCCAAACTATTTGCAAAGAACTTTGCAGCTAATTCTACCCTATGCGACGAAGGCCATCAACTCCCCATATTTCCTCCTATAACACAGAACAAGCTAGGTAACATACAAATATCCGTGCATGAGGTCGCCAAGCTAATAAAGAAGCTAGATTCCAGTAAAGCAACTGGCCCTGATGGGATCCCAATTATAGTGTTAAAAAAGCTTCAACCAGAACTTGCTCCCATACTTACGAAACTATTAAAGCGCTGCCTTAAGGAGAAGTGCTTTCCGACTCCCTGGAAGACCTCATCAGTTTGCCCTGTATTTAAGAATTCAGGTGATAAGTCATCTCCCTCTCAGTACAGACCAATAAGTCTCCTGTGTGTTATGAGTAAGCTGCTGGAATCCATATTAAATAGAGAAATAGTCAACCACCTCAGCAGGAATAACCTTCTTAGTGACACACAATATGGTTTCCGCTCTGCAAGATCTACCGCAGATGTGCTGACGGTTATATCTCACAGGATTAGTTAATCTCTTGACAATGGTTACCTTTCTAGGGCAATTGCTCTTGACATATCAAAGACCTTCGACAAGGTATTGCGTAAGGGTCTACTTCACAAGATTTCCAGCTACGGTATAACTGGAAATGTTTTCTCAATCATTAAATCATTTCTCTCCGATAGGCTTATAATAGTAGTGGTAGATGGACAAAAATCGGAGGCCTGCGATATAAATGCTGGAGTCCCTCAGGGGTCAATCCTGGGGCCAACTCTCTTCCTGATCTACATCAATGACCTCCCCAAACATATACTTAAATCATTCGTTGACATCTATGCTGATGACACGACCATCTACGGCAACACATCAAAGGCTGTAAATGACAAAGTTCTCTCTGATTCTCTCTCCTCTGATCTCGAGCGCGTGGTTCAGTGGTGGAAGATGTGGCTGGTTACCTTTAATGCATCAAAAACCAAACTCCTATCCTTACATCATCAACGCTCTGATTCCCATCTGGCATCAATTATGATGGATGGCTCTCGTCTGGGTGACGCCTTGTGTTTTGACAAGCTTCTGGGTTTGACCTTTACTCCTGATCTGAAATGGAACACGTACATCAAGTCTGTTGCCAAGGTCGCTGGAAAGATGGTGGGATCCTTCTATCGCTCCAGAAGATATCTCACTACTGATGCAATTCTCTATCTATATAAAAGCCAAGTACGTCCAAGGATGGAATACTGTTGCCATATCTGGGTAGGAGCTGCTAAAAACAGCCTTTCCTGCCTTGACAGAGTACAAAATAGACTTCGTGGCTTAGTGGGGGATGCCCATTTCTCTACCCTGCAACCTCTCTCCCACAGAAGAGACGTTGCGAGCCTATCCTTGTTTTATCGTTATTTCCATGGCAGGTGCTCGTCTGAACTCAAATCTCTGGTCCCCCATCGCCAATCTTTCACGAAAAACACCCGTCTAGCTGAAAAATTTCCCCCACTCTATATCTGTGCCTAAATCAAAACGCGGATTCCATGAACAAAGCTTCTTTCTTAGAACTACACGCCTGTGGAACTCTGTTCCGTCTGCCTGCTTCCCACCGGACTACAACTTGGGTGTCTTCAAGTCCAACGTTAACAAATTCCTAATGAACCGCCCCCTTAAGTAAACACTTCATCAAATCTCCACACTAACGTAATGTACTTGCAATAACCCTTATCCCTGAGTGGCTTCCGGGCCTTGATAAGTGGTGATCACTGTGAAAAAAAAATTCTGGGTATAATAATTGCTGTTAAGAATGGCCAAACCGGCACCTTTGTCCGGTTTAGTAATAATAAATGTTTGGCGTCTTAATAGTGAATCTTGTTCCATACAAATTCTTTTGTGTTAATAGAAGTATTGGCGAAAATGTATGCGAGGTCAGCTAACTTTACCTTCATATAGAGGAAATCATCATTCGACCTAGGTTCATGGCGTTTGATCTGGAAATGCAGTACCTCAAATTCGACAAAAATAGTTTCCTTATCAATGCGAGGTGGAGGGATACCCATATCCAAACCTCTGGTTAATAGTACTTTATCCGTGTGAGAGAGAGAAACATCGGAGACATTGAATACATGTTTGTCAACCTCGACATCAACACCATGTCTGTCACGAATAAGCATATCAATGCATCTCTGATGGTTGGAACGGGCTTTGTTTGTACGATACCTGTCACCAGCAGATAGATATTTGGAGAACCGTATTCCATCAAAAACGTTTCTATAGTTGTCTATAGTTAGTTTAATTTAGCTCATGCAAATGTACTAAAATGGATGGAAAATGTTTGTGAAAAGTTAAATGCCTTTGATATTCCCAAAATTCAAACAATAATTATTAATAAATATTCATCAACTATTAAGTTTTGTAGATTAATTTAACATAATTTAAACGCAAAAAATATGGGTAATATATTGCATTTAAAAATAATCATAAATATTTCACGTTTGCATTTTATTTGACCTATATTTATTAAACACAAATTAACACGATTCATTGAATTTCAGTTACTTGTTCAGTCATCTCAAACTTAATCTTTCAATGTTAGAAATTTTCTAGAATCCAAATCATCTAATCGATTTTAATCAAATAAAAATAAGGTTTCGAGATATAAGATTATCAAATTTAACATTTAATTTCATCTTCGTAAGATGACTTCATATTCGTGCAGAGCAGTTTTCTTCGGGAGCTTCTGAGAAAAAAAAACAGATATAGATAAGTAGGTGTATTAAGGAGGAAAAAGATAGGTATTCAAGTACCATCATATGTCTTTCAAGTTTGGTCTGAAAATGACGGCGCTTTTGCGATATATGCGGAACGGAAATAAACGACTTGTTTCATACTTTGTTATTATAGCTTTGGGGCCTATCACTACAATAATAGCTTGCAAGCTTTTGTTTGAATCTCATATGTCTCAAACTGTTCAGCTATCAACTCGAAGGAACGAACGAAGTAATGATCACCAATACGTTTTTATATAAGTCGCGATTTTTAGTCACACGGTTATTTGGACATCATAGGCGAATCTTTTCAATCACGTCATCAAGAGATAGGAAGTGAATTAAAACACAGCGATAAAAAAAACAGGTAGCTGTTTCAAAGAGAAACAAATTATTTCTGATTCAATATAAATAGTGGTTAAAAATATTTGTATGTGTAAAATGGTATTAAAAATTAAAGCCAAAAATAGAATATAATAGCTTCACTGTCCAAGGTTTCAGTTAAATATTCAAATGATTACCGGGCGTTAACCCAGGACAGCTGTAACCTATAATACTGTTAAGATACCTAATCGTTCTATCGGTATTAACAGTTAAAGACGTCAAAACTATTTTACAGCGTCAACTCCACTCCGATAATAGTAATGTGGTAGCATTAATCCAACCAATGTCTTTATTAAAAGACTCATCAAAATAATATTCATTGGCCGGAATATACATACGACTAGGGACCGCTTTCAAATTAAATTACATACTCCCGGAGATTATTCTCCATGAAAGAGGAATCAAACCAGACCCACCAAGGATGAATGGTGCATCAGTGATGGATGTACCACGTTAATGTAATATCACCAGCTTGATAATTATAGACATGATGCTACACTTAATCGAAGCATCATTATTTATCGGTTTCACTGCTAGAAATTAATTTAAGCGAGCACATTGAAAATTATAAATGAGAAAACTAGGAAATACTATGAAATAAATCTGTTTCAACATGTACCAGATATACCAAGAATAATGGGAATACTAGATATCTAATGACCTGAAAAGGTGTTCTGCAAACAAGGTCAACAAGATTCTGTGAAATGAAGTGAATTTCCTTTCAGCCAATGTATTTGAGTGGTCAAACTGGACAGGTAAATGTTGTTGTAATAAGAATAGTATGGCATTTCGTCTTGAGTTAATAATAGAATCGCTTTTAAAAAGAAGACTGGCAGTCGGTTGAAGAAGTGAGTTGTATAACAACAGATATCAATTCTCCTGATTAAATGTGTGTTATTTTTTCATTTAAAATATGCAATTACTTAAGTAGTAATTTTTTTAAATTGTAAGATAAAAGTACAGAAGCTGATTCTTTTTTAAGAGAACTTTCAAATAATCTTCCGAGAATTTAATAGTCGCGCTGGAATAATATATATATATATATATATATATATATATATATATATATATATATATATATATATATATATATATATATATATATTAATCAAAAAGTTATTCTGAACGCAGAAAAGGCAGGATGATAACTATTTCGCCCTTTCTCCTAGCCGGAAGAGTATTACATTTACTGTGATCAAACTCTGCATTCATTTTAAAACAATTTCTTATTGACAAATGATGACATATTTTTTGGAGGGGGGAATAAAATTAAATTTCCAAAAATTAAATAAAAAATAAAATGTTATAAAATATTTATATTAATATGTGGATTACATAAACACTCAAATTTTGGTTTGAAAGTTTGCATATTATTTTCTTTCTATACTGTGTATGTATTCTCGAGAACTTTAACGAATATTTAAAATTGTTATATTTAAATAATTTTAGATGAAATAATAAACGAGTACTTGCAGCTACATTGCAATTCCACAAAAAGGAGATTCTTATTTATAAATAAAAATTACTAAGTATTTGCAGATTTTAAACTTAATAAGTAACTTAACGCATTTTAGATGTAGAAATACAACCTCTGCAAGTAAATTTTATGTTTCTTTTCTATTGATTTTAGTCTATTCTGTTGTTGTTATACATGAATATAAATTACCTCGCTTCGTATTTTTTCAACATCCACCTGCAAATTGTGACGAAATTATTTGTGTATTTTATTATATTTCTTATTTTAAATAGAACAAATTAAAACACTTTTAAGCGAAACGATTTCTTATTTGTAAAGCAAAGCAATTTCATCCTTGTATTTTAAAATTATGTGAGGTTTTATTTACTTATTTATATTCGTTGTTTTATGTAAAGCGTGCAAAACAAATAAAGTTTTATGTAAGGTGTGCAAAACAAATAAAGTTTTATGTAAGGCGTGTAAAACAAATAAAGTTTTATGTAAGGCGTGTAAAACAAATAAAGTTTTATGTAAGGTGTGTAAAACAAATAAAGTTTTATGTAAGGCATGTAAAACAAATAAAGTTTTATGTAAGGTGTGTAAAACAAATAAAGTTTTATGTAAGGCGTGTAAAACAAATAAAGTTTTATATAAGGTGTGTAAAACAAATAAAGTTTTATGTAAGGCGTGTAAAACAAGTAAAGTTTTATGTAAGGTGTGTAAAACAAATAAAGTTTTATGTAAGGTTTGTAAAACAAATAAAGTTTTATGTAAGGTGTGTAAAACAAATAAAGTTTTATGTAAGGTGTGCAAAACAAATAAAGTTTTATGTAAGGCGTGTAAAACAAATAAAGTTTTATGTAAGGTGTGTAAAACAAATAAAGTTTTATGTAAGGTGTGTAAAACAAATAAAGTTTTATGTAAGGCGTGTAAAACAAATAAAGTTTTATGTAAGGTGTGTAAAACAAATAAAGTTTTATGTAAGGCGTGTAAAACAAATAAAGTTTTATATAAGGTGTGTAAAACAAATAAAGTTTTATGTAAGGCGTGTAAAACAAATAAAGTTTTATGTAAGGTGTGTAAAACAAATAAAGTTTTATGTAAGGTTTGTAAAACAAATAAAGTTTTATGTAAGGTGTGTAAAACAAATAAAGTTTTATATAAGGTGTGCAAAACAAATAAAGTTTTATGTAAGGCGTGTAAAACAAATAAAGTTTTATGTAAGGTGTGTAAAACAAATAAAGTTTTATGTAAGGTGTGTAAAACAAATAAAGTTTTATGTAAGGCGTGTAAAACAAATAAAGTTTTATGTAAGGCGTGTAAAACAAATAAAGTTTTATGTAAGGTGTGTAAAACAAATAAAGTTTTATGTAAGGTTTGTAAAACAAATAAAGTTTTATGTAAGGTGTGTAAAACAAATAAAGTTTTATATAAGGTGTGCAAAACAAATAAAGTTTTATGTAAGGCGTGTAAAACAAATAAAGTTTTATGTAAGGTGTGTAAAACAAATAAAGTTTTATGTAAGGTGTGTAAAACAAATAAAGTTTTATGTAAGGCGTGTAAAACAAATAAAGTGTTATGTAAGGTGTGTAAAACAAATAAAGTTTTATGTAAGGCGTGTAAAACAAATAAAGTTTTATATAAGGTGTGTAAAACAAATAAAGTTTTATGTAAGGCGTGTAAAACAAATAAAGTTTTATGTAAGGTGTGTAAAAAAAAGTAAAGTTTTATGTAAGGCGTGTAAAACAAATAAAGTTTTATGTAAGGTGTGTAAAACAAATAAAGTTTTATGTAAGGCGTGTAAAATAATAAAGTTTTATGTAAGGTGTGTAAAACAAATAAAGTTTAATGTAAGGCGTGTAAAACAAATAAAGTTTTATGTAAGGTGTGTAAAACAAATAAAGTTTTATGTAAGGCGTGTAAAAAAATAAAGTTTTATGTAAGGTGTGTAAAACAAATAAAGTTTTATGTAAGGCGTGTAAAACAAATAAAGTTTTATGTAAGGTGTGTAAAACAAATAAAGTTTTATGTAAGGCGTGTAAAACAAATAAAGTTTTATGTAAGGCGTGTAAAACAAATAAAGTTTTATGTAAGGCGTGTAAAACAAATAAAGTTTTATGTAAGGCGTGTAAAAAAAAAAGTTTTATGTAAGGTGTGTAAAACAAATAAAGTTTTATGTAAGGCGTGTAAAAAAATAAAGTTTTATGTAAGGTGTGTAAAATAAATAAAGTTTTATGTAAGGTGTGTAAAACAAATAAAGTTTTATGTAAGGCGTGTAAAACAAATAAAGTTTTATATAAGGTGTGTAAAACAAATAAAGTTTTATGTAAGGCGTGTAAAACAAATAAAGTTTTATGTAAGGTGTGTAAAACAAATAAAGTTTTATGCAAGGCGTGTAAAACAAATAAAGTTTTATGTAAGGCGTGTAAAACAAAGTTTAGAAATGTTTTTAAAAATAAAACAAGAAAAAAGCCATTCGTAAGGATATGAAGTGAAAGCTTCTTTTGTTAACTCGTCCTTGCTAATGAAGCCAGACACGGCTTCGGTTCCCGGGTTCGAATCTATCGATATAATATAAAGCTGAATATGTGTGTGTGTGTGTGTGTGTGTGTGTGTGTGTGTGTGTGTGTGTCTGGTCACGAATAGGCTCCTATATGGTTGGCTATTTTAAAAAACTAATTACATGTAATGATAGAAAATGTATCGACACACAGAAATTGGTATGTTTTATCCTGCAGAATGGTGGTTCATTAAAATTGTGGGGTCGGCGTTCGCGCCTGGTCCACAAAGTATGGAAATAAAAAAATTAAAAAATTAAAAAAAAAACGTTCACAAGTGTTTTTGATATAGATGTGCATAAGAATACTTTGATAAGTATGTTTCAACTTAAATAGGATGGTATAATAAAATTGTAGCGTCTGCGTTCGCGCCTGGCCTCCATAGAATGGAAATAGGCACAAACTTTAATAAAGATTTTTTATATCTATCTGCGTAAGTATACTATGATAATTATGTTTCAGTTTGAAGAAATGTGGTATAATAAAATTATGGGGTGTTCGTTCGCAACTGACCTCCATAGAATGGAAATATGTCACAAAGTTTAACAAGGTTTTTTAATATAGATCCACAGAATATTGTGATAAGTGTTTCAGTGTGAACAGGTATGGTGTAATAAATTATGGGGTTTATCTATTTTATTTTTACTTTCATCATATTTTTCTTTGGTTTTGATACTCCCGAATTCGAAGCTATCTCTTTACAACCCTTCCTATTTATAACTTATCATACTTTAATAAATCAGAGTCCATTTTCTGTAGGCTGTTTTTGAACCCAGTCAACGACGGGTACTTTTGCTAGTATATATATATATATATATATATATATATATATATATATATATATATATATATATATATATATATATATATATATATATAGTGTTATAATGGAATAATTCCAGGAGGAAATCCGGGTATGAGAGCTGAATGTGGTAAACAATTATGTAATTTCCGTGTTATATTTATATACTAGCGGGGGTACCCGGCGTTGCCCGAGTGTTTGTTTCCGGAACGGGGGGGGGAGTTTTAAAAAATGTTATGGTAGGTAAGTAGGAAGGATCAAACCCGGAGTCATGAGTAAAAGTAGGAAAATAAAGTGTGAAAAAACGTTAACAGTTCGGCCACCAAGAAAAGTCCATTCCAGTTGTTTAGGAAAAAAAAACGACTACGGTAGGTCGTCGCGAACGTGAAAATATAATGTGAATTGTCCAGCACGCTAACCACTACGCCACAGAGCACTGCAGCTTAGTTTAGTGATTTTAAATAACTTCACATGAAAGAACTACGAAGCCAAACCGGTGTTCTCTTTGTTTAATTTTTGCCACTTATTGATCGAAAAACTCTATATTGTTGCAGTAAAACAAATGTAAACAACGCTCTGCATTATAAACGAGTTATTGTTTTCAATTGACTGTAAGTGAACAGGGAAGCCATTTTAAACACGGCTTTCTTATTAACAAATAGTGAATACATTGGCTTCTAATATCTTCAATTTTCTCTTGTCTAACCTAATCTCAATTACGGCCAAAACGAATATGAGTACATTTTTATACGTTTTTCAAGAAACTGTCGTTTGGGTCGACCTGAGCTTACACCAAAATGTTATCTCTACAATGACTTTAAATGGCAGTATACAACCTCTGTACTTTCGAGTGGCGTCCGAATAACATTTATTAGACTATTGCTTTACTTGAACGATATTTTTCCATCAGAAACCAATGCGTTTGTTGCATACCGGGCTATATAACCGTTGTATATATACAGGCATCAAATCCTAATACTTGTTGCGTATGTGTCTGTACAGAAGAGTATATAACTGTCTATCTCTAAACGTATGCATGCATACACGTCATTATTTATACAATGTGTATAGTCTAGTGTTGTATGTATAATGCAATTCCTTTCTTTGCTGTATAAAATGTTCCTTTCTTTGTATATATATAATGCGGATATATATATATATATATATATATATATATATATATATATATATATATATATATATATATATATATATATATATACTCGTGTTGTCTAGTAAATGCGCATGTGTGTATGCCAGTGCGTTGTCTAATAAATGCGGATGGATGTGTGTGTGTAACGGTTTCCTGATAAAATAAAATTTCATCCGGAAGAGTTTTTTCTTTTTCAACGAAACTGTGTGTGTGTGTATATATATATATATATATATATATATATATATATATATATATATATATATAGTAATTTATAAAATATATATGGCGATTAAGCTACACTGAATATTCGGCGTTTCATCCACTATAGGATTCGTCAGGTTTATGCGCGAATTCTTTGGTTGTTTCTCGTTTTATATATGTTGAGGATTTTAGTTAGCCAATCAGCTTTCTAGTATCCACCGCGCCCCTTCCTATCAACCAATGGGCATGCATTTTATCGAACAAAGGATCTGTTTTAGAACTAGGTTAGTTGTTTAAGGCAGACGATTTTCCACATTTCTGCTCTTTTTTTTAAATATAAATATACATATGTGTACACACATACATGCACACATACATATATATACATATATGTGGTCGTTTATGTATATTCATGTTTATTTAATTAATTTATTTATTTGTTTGTTTTCTATTGTTTTTGTTAGTTTTAAAGCTATTTTGTATCGCTATCCTAGAGTAAGTTTTATTTTGTGAACACAATTGTTTGCTATTTCTCGTCTACAGTTTAATAGATTTTGGGGTTCTTTAAAGTACAGGATAGCATATTTTTCATGGAGGCATATTTTACATGGGTCGTCTAAATGTCTGCACGCGGTAGCTTGTTTTATTATTTTCCATTCGACTACCGGCGAATATCCGCTTTCTTTGAGTTCCCAGTATTTATTCGCTAGTGTTGTTTTTATACGGTGTTTTTTATTTTGAATGTACTTTTGTGGTCATAGTATCGGGTTTTGAAATCTAAGGAAGTCATACCTACGTAATATTTCTTGTTATTCGGGTTTTCTTTCGCAAATATTGTTACTTGATAAACTACGCTTTTTGTTAGACATTTATTTTGAACTGGGCAAAGTGTGCGGTGTCTACAGTTGCATTTATCTTGTTCGTTATTATTATTTTTATTTATGGTGCGGTTGTTCTTGTCTGGGGTTGGTTTGTTATTATCATTATTATTATTATTATTACTATTATTATTATTATTATTACTATTATTATTATTATTATTATTATTATTTCTGCTAGTGTTGGTTTTATTTTTGTCATGGTGTCTACTTTTTATTGTTTATTTTGTTGTTGTTTACATTGTTTTTATTTAGTATTTTGTTATTATGTGCTTTAATTATCATCTCTAAATTTTCGCAACAACTGTAAAAGGTATTTTTATTGAAGATTTTGTGTAAGGGGTTGATTGTGGGAAAGTGTTTTTCAATAAGGTCTAGAAATTTCTTGCCAAGTTTTATTTTTAACATTCTTTTTCTTCTACTTTTGATTTTATTATAGTTGTTGGTGTTTTGTTGCTTATATTTGATATCGATATTTTTGTATCCACTATTTTTTAGGGCTGTTTCGTAAATATTGGATGACCTGTTAAATGCATTTTCGTCGCTTGAGTTATTACTGAGTCTACTTACGATCGAGTTGGGAATGTGTTTTATAATTGATGGTCGGTGGTTGGACTTAGGGTTTACGTAAATTGGAGTAGCGTTATTTTTTAAGTATAGTTCATATGTGTTTTTATCTAAGTTTAACGTGACGTCCAGGAAGTTTGTTATTTTTATGTTAGCTGATATGTCTGCTTTTAGGTCTAATTTTTTCATTTCCTTGTGTATGATTTTCTTAAAGTTTTCTCCCTTGGCTTTGTTGGAGTTTTTTTTATTATAGCTAGTCCGTCATCTCTATATAGGCCGATATCCGTGGTATCGAATATGTTTGTGAGGGTATATAGAATGAATAATCCCACAAGATCTGATGCCTCTGCAGAATCTCTGGCACCCATCGCCAAATCAAACGAATTTTGCATTTTAGTTTTTATCCATTGGTTATTGTTATTTATTAGAACTGATTTTCTACATTTTTTAATGATGTTATTTCTTCCGAGGATATATCAGTGTATGCAAATTCTAGGGCAATTCTAGGGCAATGTTAAAAGTTTTTCGGATATCGAGGGATAAAAGTCTATGATGTCAAACTGTATGAACGTACATTTATCTTTGTTTTCTATAGTTTTAAACCAGGTGATTGCTTCGGTGGTATTTGCCCATTGGTTTAATTCTAGGTCTTGTTAGATTTGTTTGTTTACTCTAGAAAGTATAGTTTTGCTAATTCTATCTATTTCTGGTTTAGTTGAGTTTATCAGGCGGGTGCTGGGATTATTATTAAAGTCCCATTTGTGGTCTTTGAGCAGAATGTATGCCTCTCTAGGTTTCAATTTTCCAACTTTATTGCTAATTTTTAGTTTATCGGTAATTTGTTTACTTTCAGTATTTATTATATATATGTAGTCGCATTCGTTTGTGTCTATTTTTTGTAGTTTTTTGTAATGTTTTCTCTGATTAGTTTGTTATATTCTTGCTTATCTATTTTATAAAGGTTTCTGGTTTTATCTGCTTTTACAAAGATTTTATTAGAGTTATTTATGTTTCTAACGATTTTGTGTAGTTTCCGTTGGAAATTGTTAGGTTGATTGTGGAATTTAGGTTTTTAATTTTTAATTTTCAAAGTTTATCAAAAGGTCTACTGTTTTCGCATTTTTAAGGGTTTTAAAACCATAGGATTCTTTTTTGTTTGAGTTTTCATTTTTAAGGAGGAAATTTGTTCGCCATCGCATTCGGTGTATTAGTTCATCTGTTTTTTTTGGATTAATTTAATAATATAGCTATGCTTGCTGGGTGTGGGGATGTTTTTTAGTGATGTTTCGAAATTAACTCTTTCCATATCTATTTTAAATGTGGTGAAATAAATTCTTTTGAGAGTGCTCGACTGTTTTAGGAGCTAGGTATAACTACTTCATTTACTCACATAAAATTAATATACGAAAGTATAGATTTATGTGTAAATTTTAAGTATTTACTTCAAAAGTGCTCAATACGTAGGCAGAGCTAGTTAGTAATTTATAAAATATATATGGCGATTAAGGATTCTTTGGTTGTTTCTCGTTTTTATATATGTTGAGGATTTTAGTTAGCCAATCAGCTTTCTAGTATCCAGTGCGCCCCTTCCTATCAGCCAACGGGCATGCATTTTATCGAACAAAGGATCTGTTTTAGAACTAGACAATTTTCCTCATTTCTGCTCTTAAAAGTTATATTTCAAGTAATATCTATCTGGATTTTTCATGTGAATACTATCAGTGTCTTACTATAATATATATATATATATATATATATATATATATATATATATATATATATATATATATATGCGTGTATATTCTTGTGTATTAACGCACATGGGCCCCCCCCACGAATTTACGTGTGTCCTTTGAGATCTTATATTTCCTTTAGTCGTGTCGAGTGAATCGCCTCTGTAGACTCAAAGGGGCAACATTTCTCTCGAACCAACTCTCGTCCGCTCTCTAACCTTAACTATGCATCTGAATAACTCTTAATTTCTTAATGTGTTTAGTTAATATATGATATCTCCAACTTTTATTCGTAAAATGACGTCACAAAAATAGATTAGTCATTATTGTCCAGGTTATTATAACTTATTGTTTATCAAATTAACTTTTGTTTTGCTAAAACCAAAATTCCCATTAAAAAAACACGCCACGCCAGATTTCAATCCGCCAAAAAGTATGCCAGTGCACCAAATTACATGTCGTCATAATAACAAATTTCTACAGAAAAAAAACAACTTATTTGTACATTTTTACCTAGCCAATATACATAAAATTACATAGGAAAAACATGTTTATTTTTTTTAATCCAACAATGGAGCTGAAGTCCATGTTTTGCTTCTAAAACAAAACTAACGTTTTTGAAAAATTATCTCGTGGCCTACCGGGAAAATATTTTTCTAATGAAATACGAATAAATAACGTTTGGTTGATTGGTTGGTGGTTGGTTGTTTTTGTTTTACAGCATATCGACCCTTTTCAGGTTATTTAATGCCGAATCCAGTGATTTTGAAGAACAATTTTTGATAGAGTATATTTGTTTTTTTCAAGTCGATTTCTATTTAACCCCTTGTTGGGACCCTAATAGGTACTACTAGTCCGGGCCAGAGTGAATCTGGGAGCAATGGCAATTAAAGAGTGGTTCTACACTCCTCAAAGCCAACAATCTGGGGCCTCCCCATCGTATATAGTTTAAAGTCATATCCAGGACCAAATAAAGTTTGTTTTTACAAGAGCATTTCTACATTTATCTAGCCAATAAACATAAAATTACGTATGAAAAGCTACGTTTATTATTTTTTAAAATCCAACTATTCTAATACGAATTGAGGTAAAAATGACACCGGTAAAGATGGAATCGGAAAATGGCACGGTAAAAATTGCAAAACTGAATAAACAAGTAAAAATGGCACGTTGATAACGGAAACGTAGAAATATTTGAGAAGTCCGAGATAAGCTCTCATTCCTCTAGTTTAAAATCCCTAAAATAAAATCAAGTAAATATTTTTAGTAGACATTTATACAGGTACGGTTGGGGATAGGTTTTTAAATAGGGGCTAATCAAGGTCAACGTTAAACTGAAAATGCGTTTTGTTAGTTTCACCGACTTTTAGCAGGCCAAAGTGAAAAGTCTTTAGAAAAGTAGAGATAAGCACTATAAAATCTTATTGCTGTTATATCCATTCTCTTTCTTTCTCTATTCGTTCGACTGCTCATCATATCATAACCCTAACAAATCCATTATCAAAGCAGAGCAGAAAGCCAAACATATAAAATTAACAGTGAGTTCTTTGATAGGATAGGGGCGCGTCTAAAATATATGTTCTGTTCAGAGTACAATTGAACGATGATACTTGACTTTTATGCTTTAAACTTTTATTCAAAAATAATTTTATCAAATCAACATTACGTTCTCCACGTTGCAATGTAGATTACAGTGTATTGTGGATTAAGTCACTGTGAAGAGGCAAGTGAAGCTTCTCCCGCTGCATCGCGATGGGTCTCTAACTAGAGCAGGCAATCAATTGATTTGATTGAAAAATGAACGATTTCAACAATTTCAATGACAATAACAATATGGGAGCCTTAAACATTCGTTGATCATCATTCAATCCCGGGCAACGTCGGGTATCCCTGCTAGTAATAGCTAATTATCTTTCACAACAAAAAAATGTTATAATTGTGAATTGGGTAAAACATAAACAAACAAAGACAAAACAAAAGCAATGATAATTTTATACATATTGGTACCTTATTCAACGTTAGCAGCAAACGTCGTTTGGTCCGAACCTTTTTTCCTGGTATTAAACTGCATCAGTAATATAACTCCCGGAGAGAGTTTGCCAAGTTTATTTATTTATTAATTTGTTAGGTGAAAGTACAGAATATTTAACAAAGAACTTTTCATTTTCATGTTAAGGGTTGCTTTCTAAATAATGCAATTATTTCAGCACGCTCAGGAACTTTTATTCGGTGGATTTCTACCAGTAATTTATTTTTAAGTCATTATCGAGACTCGAAAAATATGACCCTATCGTGGCGTTCATTTTGTTTTTCATTTTTTTCGTATTCTCACGTAACGCTCGATACTACTTGTTTTTTTTTAACCGAGTAAACGTTTTAAAGTCTATTGTAAAACAAACCAAATATTCCTATTATATTAAAAAGTTGTATGTGTAAATGTAAATTTGTTCTTTAATTTTGCAAATTTTTTGTTTAATAACATGTTTTTTTTTTAACTAAAATCGTTTTGGTGCAAAAACAAATTAAAATCAATGTCCGCCAGCGATTTAATCTTTGAATTAAGTTTCAATTTTTCAGGACTTAAACAATAAATTAAATTGAGGTAAATATGGCAGCGGTAAAATTTAATTTAGACTTTTTCAGATTATTATGCACTAGTCAGTTAATGGCGGAGTAGAACCAGGAAAGTAGAAAAAGTATAAATGTATGCGCTGTGGCGTGACCGCCTCTGGGAGCGGTAAATCTCTTCATTGGCGGTAGATTGAGACTCCCAAGACACTGAGTAAGGCCGGGCAACTATGCTTGTATTAATTGTTAAGCATTGTTGGGTGTCCGGGCAGCGGCGGGTAAGCTGGCTGAAAAGAAGGGTTAAGTCAAGAAGTTATTGTGTCTTGTAAAACAAACATATACTTTTTATTGTTGGCGAAAAGTGACAAATTCGGTGGCGTTTTGAAATCATTACGAATATGATTTCGATTCTGGGGCCAGACGAGAGGTCAAGGGATTGACCTCTCTGTCGTGGGAATTGAAATCTGTGAACATTCGCCGATTCACCAGCACACACGCATTAGATCTGGATTTCCACGGAATGACGAGCTGATTGGTCTGGTAAACGACCATACCCACCCTATCACTTCCCAATATAAGCAAATGCACGCGCCAAAAAATCTCAGAATTAAGCTGGATCTCGAGAGAAGTTACCACTAATCAAAGAGACGCACAGCCTCATCGACCGTCATCACTGTAGACCATGGAGAATAAGATTCAAAAGTGTTTTGTATGAAATCGAACTGACCAATTGTATATAAGTATATATCACACTTTGTAAATTTCGTTTGAAATAATTGAGTAGAATAGAGATATCTGAGTTAGTCTTCTTTTGCTTGCATGAGAAGTTAATTTTTTTCAGCGGAAACCGGCATATAAACCCAATAAACGCGGCTTGCTGCGCGGAAGAATCCTGTAGGAAACTCCCGGAGAGAAGACGATCACGACCATTATAACTTGGACGGGGTCAGATATTACAGCGATGTAGAATGAGCTCGCAAGAGGGCATATCGAAATGGGGTAAAATTTGAGCTACTTCGTCTGTAGGTTATGACGATGATGAAGATGGCACTCCTAGGAATAAATATAATCTCTTAATATTATGGAATAATGTGCCTATTATGGAGTTCTATAGTTATATAAGGTAATGGCCAATAGCGTATACATAATAAATTTTTATGCGCCATCTATTAGTGTAAACCCACAGTATTTTGGCCCAGAAGAGAAAAATTGCGCTTCTTTTATTATATACAAGATAAATATTTATAATAAAATAATTATTAATTAAAACATTATAACTTTTTTTTTTTTTAAATATTAAAATTATTTTCTTTTGGAAGGTCGGGTCTCTTTTTAAAAAAAAATTCCCTTGATATTTTCTTTAATTTTCTATTTATGAGCAATTATTATCAAGACCCCTAAGATGTAATCCTCTTTATCAGACATTATTTCTTGTTCTCACGTAACACTCGACATTGCTTTTTTTTACTGAATAAACGCTTTAAAATGAATTAAATCAATAACAACTTAGCCAGCTAGGTAGAAAAATCGAGGTTTCCCTTTTAAAAACAATAGTAAATGAGTATAAATATTTACAAAAATGCGGTTTGTAGTCTCGTTTTTGAACTTAAAATTAAGCTTTAAAATAAGTGAAATCACAAATATCTTAGTCACTCAGAAAATCGATTTTATCTTTTTAAAACAACAGTAAGCAAGCAAAAATATTTGTTAAAATATTATGGAGAGTATAGTATTTTAAAAAGCAATATCTCCTTCAAGAACGGTCATAAAATATGTTTTCAATCGATGCTTATTCAGTAATGGGCGAGTTTTCTTTCCGACTAAAATGGATGAGTTTTTCGCATACGAGTTTTTCTGAATATGAGTTTTCTGGGGACAGGTTTTCCGAGCACTACCAAAAACACACTTTAAAAGAAGTTTAAACACAAATAAATTTATTCAGGTATGTCTTGCCTTTAGTAGCATTTATCTGTTGAGTATTTGTTTATTATTTCTCTTTTTTCTGTTAATTACAGTAATAAATGCCTCAATCTAATTCTTCATTTTTAGGTATGTGTATAAGTTTCAATGTAGATGAGTTGCTTTTTAATTAAGAACATCTTTAGAATGTTTTTTCTTTGTGTATCTCATCCAAGATTTTGATGAACTCATCAGAGATTTTCATCTATATTTTTTCACTTGGGTGCAAAGAAAAGTAAGCCATAAACTTTCAGAAAAAGCCGACGGGAGACACCGCCATAGTACAGTTAGCGCCAATGAAATTAAAACACACCTTCCAGAGGCTTTAAAACCTTCTGATAATCAAGTGAACTCCCATGAGATGGGGCATATAGTCATTTGGCGAGTAGACGCTAAATGTTTGTTAAAAGAAATAGGCAAGTTATCTCTCTATAAATGACCAATAAATAAAAGAAATCAAACGCGAATAAATGTTCAATGTGTTAATGAGATTTATAACCTATTCTGTTGCCCTTCTCAGTCATACGTTGTAAATGAACAACTCTAATGATAAAAAAACAAGCTGTGCTTGATTCATCTTTATTGTAAAAGAAATGCACAGTATGGGTTTGGAATAAAAAAAATAGGTTATAAATTTTCAGATTTCGATACAGATTCTGATATCCCCAAAAGTTCCGATTTTTCCGATTCCCGATTTCGATTAAGTATATAAAAATTTATATAAAACAATTAAGCAAAAAAAAAAAAAAACAAAAAAACTGAGGTTTAACTAATAAAAATATATTCAGATCTATTAAAGTATTGAGCACTTTCCCTGATTTTTCCTAAATATATCTCCTAATATATATATATATATATATATATATATATATGTATGTATGTATGTATGTATGTGTGTTTGTGTGTGTACGTGTGTGGAAATATGTTTTTTTCAGATACATTTCACTTTTTATTTATACTAATCCTTAAATTTATGAAGCTCAATGTAATTACGGAACATATCTATACATCTATAAAAGTGAAATTGGCTGTCTGTCTATGTATGCTTGTATGTATCTGTGTGTGTGTAATTCCCTACCAAACTACTCTGTCAATTTTCAGTCTACAGACTCGAGATTCACTAAAAGGGTTATTGAGATCGGGAAAAATGTTTTTAATCGGTTTTCAGTCAGAAATTTTGCTATCAATGGGTCAAATTTCAACGGTTTTCCCTTTGAAAACTCTACCAAACTCCTCCGTCAATTTACGGTCTAGACTCTTGAAATTTTAAATGTAGGTTACTTGGACATTGAGCAAACTTTTAATTTGATTTAACCCTAAACAATAAATGTAAAGAGGTAAAAATTGGGGTCAAAGTTTTAAAAATCTGCGGTCTCTACATAATTACTCGGCTAATTTTTTATCTAAGCATTTGAAATTTTAAATAAAGTGCGTTCAGACACAGGCCAAGTCTTTTAATTGGTTTTTGGCAAAAACTTTAACTGCCAAGGTGTCAAAGTTCTAAAGATTTAACCTTTGTGGTCTCTAGCAAACTATTCAGCCAATTTTGGGTCTAAACATTTGAAATTTTACATAAAGGGTATACCGACATGTGTTTCATAGGATACCATATTAGAGAAATAGAAGGATGGTGACATTCATATTTATGAGAGGAAGATACATTTATACAGATATTACAGAGGGGGAGAGAAGAGAGAAAATATTTATACCTTTTACAGTTCTGTGGATGTTCCTTCTTTTAACATATATTAGAGTGGAGAGAGATTGATCAGTTCTTTAACACCGGAGGGGACAGTCATTACTTACATGGAGAGGGGGACACATTTCTTAGATGGAGAGGGGGACACATTACTTAGATGTAGAGGGGGACACATTACTTAGATGAGTTACACACAAAGTTTATTATAAAGATGAGTGGGAACAAAGTTCATAAAAGATGATTACACATTACCTTAAATTTGGTAGAATGATGACACGAAGACGGCAGTTACAAAAATATGAGATGTTCTTTTATTCCATTTGACTGGTCAAAATGATGATCACATCCAGGAATTCAAAGTTGTTTCTACGTGTTTAAAACTTTCCCCTTCG
>NC_136493.1:77040244-77067744 GCF_053919585.1 Euprymna scolopes | reverse complement strand
CTTCTCTCTCTCTCTCTTTCTCTCTCCCTCTTTGTCTATCTATCTATCTATCTATCTACCTATCTATCTATCTATCTTCGTCGTTTACTACACGGCCATAATGGTCTTACAACCATAACAGCAATCTGGCATTAACTGCCAGAGAGTGTCACGGGGTAGAAAATATCCCGTAACTGCTGTCAAATGCCTACACAAGGACAACGCTATCACTTAAAATTAAAACAAAAGCAATAAAACATAAGGTACGTTCGAATAAGCCCTCTCTTTCTTTCTCTCTCTCCCTTTCTCTCTATCTCTTTATCTCTCTTTTTCTCTCTCTCCCTTGTTCTCTGTCTCTCTTTGTGTCTCTTTCTCTCCTTCTATCTCCAAAATAGGCCGGAAAAGAACAGTAAAATCTTTATCTAAAATTTTCTAAAAGTCGTGAGATTTTATAATGCCGACTGGTAAATAAAACAAACAAAAAAAGACAATCCAAGTACGTAGACACGATAATCATACGGATTCAACGTTTCAAAATGTGACATTCGTGTTTATGAGTTGAGGAATATTTAGCTGACGATTATTTTTTATGAAAAGAGATGGGATATTTATTTTTTAATAGGGGAAAAATTACTGTAATTTCAGATACACACATATAGAGTTAATATAATCGCCTTATTTATTTCAAGAATATTTCCTTGGCAAATACAATTTTTAGGTTAAAAAAGTTCTTAAAACATGAATTCTGACAGACACGTTTATTTTAAAATATTATTAACAACACATCATACAGATTGATAGTGCTATTCCCTCTGATCCTTATAAGTTTTTTTTCTTTTTTATCACGTTCACTACTAACAAGGCTTATCGCCACTTGGACATAAGAGGCTACTATTTGGGACCAGGCGTAGGAATGATTAACAATATGTTGGTTTACGTTACATTAAAACTTCTGCATACCAGTACAGCTAGGGAAGCGGGTAGCAAGAAAAAAATCCAGTCTAGCTGTTCGAGAGGAAGAAACTATTCAAATAGAAAGCTTTCTGGCAGTTAGGGACCTCAACAGTGTTGAAATTTTATTGCTGAGTGGGTTTGTCGGGAGATTTACGTCGAGGAGGTAAAAGTGAAACGAAATCATCAGAGCACATTCCATTCAAATATTTGTAAAACAGGCATAGAGATGCAACATTGCGGCGATGGGACAGGGGTTGGAGCTTAGTTAACAAAGTGGGGTCTATTATTGAAAACTCTCTTTTAAACCCTATCCAAGAGGGAAAGACTAGTGGTAGATGTACCAGCCCAGATGCGGCAGCAATACTCTTGTAAAGGTACACGATACTCTCAGGTGTGAGTAGTCTTCTAGCACGATAGAGGGAACCCATCTACTTTGCAGCAGTTTTCGCAAAGTGATCAATGTATTTGTTCTAGTTCATATTGCCCGCAAATGTTAGGCTGAGGAGTCTGAAGAAAGAATTCTCAGTTAGTGTTATTTGCCATGGATATAGGCGGTTGAGGAGGGGGTCTTGTAATTGTTAAAGGAGAGCAGCTTAGTTTTACTAGCATTAAATGTTACCATCTATTTGCGGCCCCATTCCACTACAGCCATTGTCTTAGATTTATGTACATCTGTTCTTCCCTCGTGCATTTTATAAAACATTGTATCATCAGCAACTTTACCAATCTTTGAGACAATGTTACCAGGAAGGTCGTTTATGAATATCAGAAATAATAGTGGTTCAAGGATCGACCCCTGAGGCACTCCCGTGTTAATGTTATGCTGCCTGGATATATGTTCATCAATGACAAGCTGGATGTCTAAAAAGGATCTAATTATATTTAGTATACGTGCAGTTATACCGTACGATTTAATTTTCATTAGCAGTCCTCTGTGCCAGACTTTGTCAAAGGCCTTGGATATATGGTTTACAGACTTCACTTCGCCCGCCTTATTAGTATACGGTAAATACGTTCAGAGATCACTGTTAAAATATCAGTAGTGGAAAGACATTCCCTAAATCCATACGGTTTGTTAAGAGGGAAAATTTGCTTTTGCAAGGTGGTGGACTAGTGTTTGATAAATTAAGGTCTCAAAGATTTTAGCGAAGAGGGGGACTAATAGGCTGATAATTGAGAGGGGTTTTTCTTTCACCAGAATTCTTGTACACTGGTACTATAGATGCCATCTTCCAGCCATTAGGGAGCAAGATTCAGCAATGCATTTATTGTATAGCTTGGAAAGTACGGGATCTAGCTCAGATGAGTATTTATTAATTAATATAGCAGCATTAATTAATATAGGGATAAGGCCCATACGCATTGGAGGTGTCTAAGCTTTTTAATGATATCGCGGACATGAGATATTTATAAATAGAATAACATGGGTAAACCAACGTGTTTCTATTTATCTATGTTCGGCAGGTACGCAAACACCACATCATATTATAGTGACATGATTCAATACAAAATACCTGGTATTTATTCTTTATGCAATTTTACTCAAAATACATTTTCGTTTTTAATTGCATTTGAAAACAGAGAAATAAAGACGTCGCGAAGAAAACCCTAGAATAGTTGACAGACGATAACTCATAAACTCCAAAAAACAGCAACATATAATTTTTATAAGATCTTATATACCAGGTTTATTCGCTTAATCAACAAAAGTTTTAATTTATTCACACTTTTTCGTCAATAAAAACTACAGTAACCATGTAAATTTTGTCGCAGCTATTAAAAGTCGTTTCAATGTGTTAATTGAAATGTATTATAAACATTAATAATAAATTTCTTTGATATATATATATATATATATATATATATATATATATATATATATATATATATATATATGCGTTGTTATTTGGGGGAGTTACGAGTTATACCGTGTTAGCTATTCTGCACTTTTACTAAATATCATATAGTTGCAGGGGTCATTAATAAACAACAATTTCCGTAAATGCGTGTTGGATTGTCTTATTCCTTGCCAGAATTTCAAAATATATTTAACACCTGCTTTGTTTTGGCAGGAATGTAACGATTGCTTTTTAAATTATCATACGCTATGCGTCACCAAAAGTCTTAATTTGAAAGAAACTAAAAAAAATGTTTTCTGAAATTAAAAAGTGCGTCTTCTTCAAATGTCTTCATAAAAAACTATACCATTAAATCTAAATTAAATATAACAATAATTTTAAGGATAATATAATCAGTAAATAAAAGGGGAAGGACATGAATGCTTAGGTTGTACTATTTAGTATGACTTCAAATTATCATGTTAGGATACAATATACATAGTATTAAATTCTATAACAGTACTTTATAAGTGGTTTAATTATATCTAATAAGTAATATGTATATATATATATATATGTAACTACCTTAATGGGTATAAATGTATGAGTCAAATGCTTAATTGTTAGAATGAATGTAAAAATCAATGTTATAGTTATAATAAGATATATGTATTGTAAATCTACTAAGATAAACTATATATTTTTTATTATATATACTAATTAAATTAACGTCTATAACTTCATTTCGAAAATATTAGTTAAATTTAATTTAAAAAAAATAAATAAATAAAAAAATAAGGTGTAATTAAAGTACATAAGAGAATAAGGAAAACCTGGAGTGGATATGGTCTATAATTTTAGGTCTCAGCAATATTTATAAATCTTATTAACTTGAATTAAAATTAGAATTAGTTTTAACTTAAATATATATTTATTTAATTATAATTAAAATAACATGTTATCAGATGAAGAATCTCTAAAACATATTTATTAGAGAATTAGGATATATACAACGATAACAAAACGTATGCTTAAATAAAGAACAAGTTTGTGAAATGTTTATTAAAACTAGATTGTCGTATGTAGAATTGAGTTAAGTTTGTGAAATGTAAAAATTAAAAATATTACTTTCAATATAAATAATAATGATGGTGCTGATATTGATAATGATATGAATAAATATATAAATAAATAAATGAAAATTAAAGTAAATGGAAGTAACTAATTATTTTACATTTCAACATTAGCGGATATGAAGTATGTATAACTTAATAACTTATGATTATCGATTGAAATAATCTGTAATACTAATATTTTGTATTGGAAAAATTAGTGAATTAATTTATGATATAAATCGATTTAATCTTT
Source organism: Euprymna scolopes (assembly GCF_053919585.1). Classification (NCBI taxonomy): domain Eukaryota; kingdom Metazoa; phylum Mollusca; class Cephalopoda; order Sepiida; family Sepiolidae; genus Euprymna; species Euprymna scolopes. The sequence continues at coordinate 77,063,605 of NC_136493.1, read as the reverse complement.
TTTTAAATAATACTGAAAAAAGACAGTAAAACTATATTAAAAATTAATTATTAGTTGAATATGAATGTATATGCGTTGTGAAAAATTAATAAATATAACTAAAGTTAATTTCGGAAGATTTGTCCGAAGGGAAGTAACTCTGCCGCACTTTATTAAGTTAATTTAATTATGGGCAATTACGATATAAAAGAGTTTTCAGATTATTAAAAATTAATTATTAGTTGAACATTGATGTCTATGCGTTGTGAAAAATTAATAAATATAACTAAAGTTAATTTCGCACTTTATTAAGTTAATTTAATTATGGGCAATTACGATATAAAAGAGTTTTCAGATTATTTTAAACTTAACAAAACGTAAGTATAGTTTTTGAATTGTATGATTTTAAAAAAATATAATTGTAAGGATTGATGTGTTTGATTGTAATAGCTAATAGATTTGAATTATGTATAGTTTTCAATTCGGATCAATTAGATAAATGACTGAAATAATCGACCGTTTTTTGTAGCTTAGTTTAGTTTCGTATATACAAACATGCATAATAGTTTATAATCTGTTTATATTATTTTCATAATATGTATACATAACTTAAAATTAATAAATTTACTAATTATAAAATAGAACATTTTGGTAGAAGGTTTATAAATTAATTAAAATTGTTAGTACGAATAGTTGGTTTAATGACTTTATTGGTAAAAATTCAATATGGGGTAATGGAAAAATATAAAGGTAACTGAAACTTCTCTTCCAATTTTCGGATTTTTACCATGTCAAATCACATTTCAATTCCTTTTGACCGATTGATTGTTGCTATTTCTTCTGATGAGTTCAGGGCATAATAGATTCACTAACTGATAAAATAATTAAGTGATTGATTTTGCGCTACGAAACAGATACTGCCAAGAATTGCATAAGTCAACTGATTTAAAGGAATAAATTATAAGATTGTCAACATCATAAATTTTTGAATATAACTTTTTGTCATTTACTCTATATATTGCTCTGTAATCACACTGAGCTTCTTATATAAGGATTGATATATAATAAGAAATATTATTCTACAGAAATATGTATAATATATATTCCTACAAATTCCTTTTTGTGTGTATTGATATTCATATTAAAAAACCTCTTTTCTATATATTTAAAAATGAAATACAATTTTCTTATATATGGGTTGTGGAATTGCATTCACTAGCAAAAGATCTAGCTAATTTTCATATTCTTTTAAACATGCATTTTAATTAATTCCCTATTAGTTGCTTCGGTTTTCTTATGGGATGATTATCTTTAGTTAACTATTACGTGTAATTATATTCATGCAGATATTCTACATGATTTATACTTGCATAATATTTGCGTAAAAGTTTATAGTAAACACAAAATTTTTTCCGTATATATTTATGTATACGTATATATTTTTGTTTAACAAATTTTGCCTACCAAACTCCTTCTAGAGTTTTTGGTCCACAGAATAAAAATTCATATATAAGGTATTTCAATCAATACAAACCTTTATATTCGGGGATTAGCTCGAAAAAATCGGTACAAAAGTGTGAAAATTAAAAAGAAAATGCAATTTGCCAGGTGAAGGTCGAACGCCGGCATTACGAATGCATAACGTAGTAGCTATTGGTTCATATTTTAATTTTTACCCTTGCAGTAAACATGTTTTATAGGCCAGTCATTGACAGCGGAAGCAAAATAAATCGTAAGTTGAACGTTTTGGTTTCGATTCTTGGTGATAGCGCATAAGTCTTTGTTTATATACTTTTAAAATCATTACTATATATTGCATCCAATCTATCTATCTATCTATATATATATATATATATCTCTCTCTCTCTCTCTCTCTCTCTCTATATATATATATATATATATATATATATATATAAGTGAACATATTTGTCTTTTCTCTATGGTAGCCAAGGAAGACTATTATACAGAAAGGCATTACTTTATATATTCACATTTTTGAATATACAAGTTGCCCCGTTGCAGCCAGATGGCTGCATATTGTGAAAGAAAAGCGAGTAAGTACAGTGTATTTACACAACCAATATTTACGAAACTAAAGTTATTACTCATTTTTTCGTCGGTTCTCCTGTAGGAGATATCTCCTTGAACTACTTTAATAAAAAAAATATTGTATTTTCAACCAATATTAACGAGAAAAAATAAGATACATGGGTAAAAGTATTATTTTATTTAATGATCGGTGGTCTAAACTGACCACCGTGGTCGAATCAGAGAAAGTCCAATATTTTTTTTTTGAGAAAATGGAAGTAATTAGTTTTAAAAAGAAAAAAATACAATCTTGTATTTTTTACAACCAATATTAACGAAAAAAATCTGAGATACATGGGGAAAAGTATCATTCTATTTAATTTAATGACAGGCGGTCTAAACTGACCACCCTGGTCAAATCAGAGAAAGTCCACTTTTTTAATCAGACGGAGAAAATGAAAGTAATTAGTTTTAAAAAGTTTTAAAAAATTGTATTTTTTCAACTAATATTAATGAAAAAAGTATGAGATACATGGATAAAAGTATTATTTTATTTAATGATCGGTGGTCTAAACTGACCACCGTGGTCGAATCAGAGAAAGTCCAATATTTTTTTTTTGAGAAAATGGAAGTAATTAGTTTTAAAAAGAAAAAAATACAATCTTGTATTTTTTACAACCAATATTAACGAAAAAAATCTGAGATACATGGGGAAAAGTATCATTCTATTTAATTTAATGACAGGCGGTCTAAACTGACCACCCTGGTCAAATCAGAGAAAGTCCACTTTTTTAATCAGACGGAGAAAATGAAAGTAATTAGTTTTAAAAAGTTTTAAAAAATTGTATTTTTTCAACTAATATTAATGAAAAAAGTATGAGATACATGGATAAAAGTATTATTTTATTTAATGACCGGTGGTCTAAACTGACCACCCTGGTCAAATCAGAGAAAGTCCCTTTTTTGTTTTTTTTAATCAGGCGAGAAAATGGAAGTAATTTTTTTAAAAGTAAACAAAAAAATCTTGTAATTTTCAACCAATATTAATGAAAACCTTTTTACTTACTTTCATGTTTTGATTGAAAATCAGAAAAAAAGTCCTTGTTCTTGTTTTGTTAATCAGACGGAGAAAATGGAAGTAATTTAAAAAAAAAATCTTGTATTTTTCAACCAATATTAATCGTTGACTACTGCTACGACACCAACTGATTTAATGCCTCTCACCACCACTTTGCCTAACGGCTGATGCTACTCCCACCACTACTATCACCACTACTATTTTGTCTCTGCTGCTACTCTCACCGATTTAACTCCTATTACCATTACTACTTTGCATTTCTTTGCCTTTATTTTGCATTTCCATACACCAAACATGGATATAAATACCACTAAAACATCCGCTGTGTCATAAGCTTAATTTCGATACCTTAATTGCCTAGGTGGGTTGCCTGTAGGCTGACTTAACCCGCGTCACACACCCACACAGTACAGAAATTTATAATAGGGTACATATGCATATAACCTTGTGAACAGTACATAGGGCCCGAGCAAAGCCGGGTGGAACTGCTAGTATATATAGTATATGCTAGTATATATATAACCCCAATCCCTTTTGCACATCTTAGTAATTATAAAAACGACACACTAGTTTAATTTCATCGAACAACGTCACGATTCTAATATTTTTTTTTAAATCTGATGGAATGCAGTAAAATCTAAGTTAGGATTGTCACTACGAGTTTTAGATTTGAAGATGGATCCTTCTAAGAGATAATTTTGGGATTTTTACTTATTTTTATTGGATGCAAATGTTAATTTAAATTATTGATTCCATTTGTAATTTGTTTTTTAATTGCGTTTTAAATGAACATAAGTTTTCTGGCACGTATCACTTAAAATAAGGTGCGTATATATATATATATATATATACATATATATATATATATATATATTATTTGATACTAAAGTTATCTGTTATCCATCTTGTCCCTTTTGTTTTTCAAATTGGATGCATAGTGAAACGGGGACTTATCGATGTTTTAACCCTTAAAAGGCATTTTGGACTTATATTAAGTACAATACTTAGTTCGTAATTTTAAATATATTTATAGTGTATTTTTAATCTTATTTCTAAAGTTCCACTCTTATCTGAATTGATTTTAACGGGTAAGTCTACTCCCCATGTTATACAATAAAATATGATAATGAAAGTTTGTAAGGGGAACTTGCATTTAATAAAAAAGAAAGTATTTGAATCTCTTTATAATTTTAACTATGCCTCAATCTGCCTTTAAAATAGAAATTACTAAAAAAACACCATTTATTTTATTTAATATTTTATTCCTTTTCTATATTCTGTGCTATCTACTCGCTTGAAACTCTACCGTCGCAGATTTTCTCGCATTTATTCCTGTTAAATATATAGCAATATATGTATAGATACAATAGAAAATTGGAAATACGGATCCTTTTTTCTAGCACTCATCGCCTTCTGAAAGGGAGTTTGTATGTCTTAAATTATTAATACGGATATTGAAAATTATACTGTTTCAATTAATAAAAGCCCACATTTTGCTCTTAAGGCAGACCCTCCCTCTCACTGTTCTCAAATAAACGCTAATCTTTCCACCCAATTCATTACACGTTGAGACACTGATCTTTTAACTGACCAACATGTGTCACTCGAAGAACGCTAAGTTAGTGCATCTATATATCCGTGTTTTATGTAGCCGTTCTATGTAGATATAGTCCTGTTATTTCTTTTGTTTCTTTGCTTCATATTCTCTTACATATTCAAGCAATTTATATTCTATTCATTTATTTTAATACAAATTAGTTGCTAGGGATAGGTTTTCTCAAAGAACTTGAAAAATACAATTTCTGGTAAATTTTAGAGAGGAATCTATCACCTATCCCCCGCTGGTTTATGAAGAATAGAGAAAAAGCTTAAAATAAGATACTCAATATCTTCATCCATGCGGGGACACAGAAATACCTGGTGTAGAAACCAGGCGCATAGTTACCCCTCTTGGTGCGATAGACCTGCAGATCTTGTCAGATCATGCATCTAAGAAAAAATCTCTGATAATAAACTGGGGAATGTGGCCTGCTCAGTCATAGACGATAACCTTCCTAGAGCTGGTGACTCAAAAAAATCTTCGGTTTGCAAACCTAATTGCTTAAGCAGTAGATAGGTTCTGCCTATCGCCGGCATTCACACTCCTTCTTTGTCTATTAGCAAGGCGTAGAAGTACAATACCAGGGGCTCACTTGACCCACCCGGTGCTTAGCGTTGCTTCCTGGCTAGGACAATGGACGCCGTTCGTCTATTCCCTATTTTAAATTTCTTTTTCTCTTAGAAACTGAGCAAGTTGGGTTTTGCTTACATGCCGATTGCACATTCGACTTTTTGGGCCAGTCTTGCTTGAGATGATTGAGGCTACCTGATTGACAGTTTGTGTGGCTACTGTTTCCGACTGACAGTACAGAAGCCCTAACTCTTTGGTAGTGCTTAGAGCGACCGCTCTATCATTAGTTGTATAATATCAGGATAGTTGTAGTGCCATGTCGCACATGGAAAGGGATCCTGCTACTATCTCTGGTGGGCTTTCACGTTGCTACAAATTTCTAGACAGGGCTTTGCTAATAAACTACTGTGTATATTCTTGGCGTCAAAACCCACCCACTTAGCTCACCGCCCTTCCTTAACCTTACATTAAACAAAAACGTAATGAACTGACAACCAAAACAAATATCACGATAAAACACGATCCAAACAAAACCAATTCGCATCCACTCTTGAGAGTAGCTTTCACAAATATCCGTCGGCTTAGAGGTAATCTAGATGACGTAGAGTCTTACCTTTTAGTAAACTCGCCGGATATCTTAGCGTTAAGTGAAACAAACTTACACTCTTCAATCCCCTCTAACTACTTTAACATGATAGGATACCTCACTATTTGCCGTAAGGACTCAGATAGATATAAGCACGGGCTTAGAGTCTATATCCATAGGACCCTTCCTTTAACCAGAGAGAAATATATTGAATCGGATGACCAAGCTTTTATGTGCTTTCGACTAACATTCATCACTGCGTTAGTTACTGAGGATTGTGTGATTAATGCCCATAGTCTACTAAGAAACGCAGACCACATAGTGGTATCAGTTGACATCATATTTATATCCCAAACTCCAGGTGAAGAGCCATTGCTCAAAATAACAAGCTACTATAAGAGGAAGCCATTAGAGAACACATCCGACCCATGAACCAATGTTTTCTCTCTTCCTCCTGAACAGTGTGCCAATTAGACAACTGAAGAATGCAAAGAGGTCACGGAAGTATTATAGCAAGCCACACTCACCGCCAATGTGGCACTGCAGTTTGTGCAGCTGCCATTGCACAAAAACTGCATGCATTCCGCCGGTTTGTACGTAATAAGTCAAATACAAATAGACAAAATTTCGTAGATGCTAGAAATCATTGTAAAAGAGACATAGCAACACCAAAAAATCATGCTGAAATAATCAGGGAACGCATTGAATCGCAAAAGATAGGAACTCGTGATTCCTTAAAAGTCTATAATATTGTCGTGAATAAAGGGCAATCAGTAATTCTACCATAAAGCAACAACCAGAAGTTTCATGCATGGCAATGGGGAAGGCGGAACTGCTTGTCCAGCGATTCGCCTCCAACTAGCCAACAAGCTACTTTCTTTCAAATTCCCCTATGGGGACTGAAGCCACATTAGATGATATAAAAATCATCCCTTTTCATGCCCACAATATCATGATAAACTTAGACACCACTAGGGCGTGGCCCTTATCTCATCCCTGTTATACTAATTAAAAAATGCTCAACCAAGCTAGCCCCATGCTTTCCAAGCTCTACAATAAATGCTTTGATTGATCTTGCTTTTTTATTAGCTGGAAGATGGCCTCTCTGTTACCGGTGGAATGCATGCAGTTTTTGTGCAATGGCAGCTCAATCTGCAGTGAATCATGAGGTTGAGTGCGGCTTGCTATATTTCCATGTGGCAACATGTGCTCCTTGCCGGCTTTGCAAAATTCAGTTGTCTAATTAGGACAATGTTCAACAGGAAGAGAGAAGATATCGGTCCATGGGGCATCTCGGATATGTTCTTTAATCGCTTCCCAGCCAGCCTTGTTGTAGTAGCTTGTTATTTTGAGCAATGGTTCCTCACCTTGAGGTTGGGATATAAATGTGATGTTAACTGATACCACTATGTGGTCTGTGTTTCCAAGTTGGCTGTAGGCATTAGTCACATAATCACAGGTTCTGTGGTGAGAAATAGGTCAAGAAATGAATCTGGTTGGCGGGTGAGGAACATTATTGTTAGTGTGAGGGAATGGACTGTAGAGAGGCTATAAGTCGAGCTGCATCTGTGGGACCTGTAAAACCAAGCCAATTTTTATGGTGGATATTAAAGTCACTAAAGACATGTACTTGGGCCTTACTATCTTAGGAGAGTGTTTCATCTATACTATCAGAGACATGATCGATTAGGCTTGAGTAAGAACGGTAAAGAAAATATAAGTAACTAACGCAGTGATGAAAAGTTGGTTGAAAGCACATAAAAGCCTGGTCATCCGATTCAAGATTTTTCTCTAGTAAAAGGATGAATGCTACTCATATAGACTACAAGCGCATGCCTATATCAATCTGAGTCCTTACGGCAAAGTGGGAGTTATCCTGTCATATTAAAGTAGTTAGAGGGGATTGAAGAGTGTAAGTTTGTTTCACTTAATGCTAAGATACCCGGGGAGTTTACTAAAAGGTAAGACTCTACATCATCGAGATTACTTCTAAACCCACAGATTTTTGTGAAAGCTAGTCTCAAGGGTGGAGGCGATCTACAGCAGACGTGCTAACGGATTTATCTCATAAGATTAGCGAATCTCTCAACCTTCCTTTCTAGGGCAATTGTTATGGCCCTTATGCTATACCTTATCAAAAGGGCATTTGATAAGGTATGACATAAGGGCCTACTTCACAAGATTCCCAGCTACGGTATAACTGGGAATCTGTTCTCAATTATTAAATCATTTCTCTCTGAAAGGCTCATAAGAGTAGTCGTTGATGGGAAGAAATCAGAAGCCCTCAATATTAAAGCTGGTGTCCGTCAAGGGTCCATCCTGAGCCCAACTCTCTTCCTGATCTACATCAATGATCTCCCAAAACACATACTTAAATTATTCGTTGACATCTATGCTGATGACACGACCATTTATGACAACACATCAAAGGCCGTAAATGATAAAGTTCTCTATGATTCTCTCTCCTCTGATCTCGAGTGGTAAAGTGGGGGAAGAGGTGGCTAGTTACTTTTAATGCATCTAGAACCAAACTTCTATCTCTACATCCTCAACGCTCTGATTCTCATTTGGCATCAATTGAAATGGATGGGTCTCGTCTATGGGAGGCTCTATGTTTTGATAAGTTTCTGGGATTGACCTTTACACTTGATCTGAAATGGAACACGTACATCAAATCTGTTACCAAGGTCGCTGGAAAAATGGTGGGATCCTTCTACCGCTCCAGTAGATATCTCACTGCTGATGAAATTCTCTATCTATATAAAATCCAAGTACGTCCACGGATGGAGTACTGCTGCCATATCTGGTCAGGAGCTGCTAAAACAGCCTATACTGCCTTTACAGAGTACAAAATAGACTTCGTAGCCTAGTGGGGGATGCCCTTTTCTCTTCCCTGCAACCTCTCTCCCACAGAAGGGACGTTGCGAGCCTGTCGTTATTTTATCGTTATTTTCCTGGCAGGTGCTCGTCTGAGCTCCAATCTCTGGGCCCATGCTGCTGTCACAGCCTCACTAATATATTACAAACAAGATGACATGCAAGAAAAATCTGGAGAAAATACAGTGTCAACGGGTATATAGCACAGAATATGGACATGGAATAAAATAATACAATAAATGATTTGTTTTAGTAATATCTATTTTAAAGGCATAGTTAACATTATAAATAGATTTAAAAATTGTTTTTGTTATGCAAGCCTCCCTTACAAAATGTCATTATTGTATTTTATTTTATAATATAGGGAATAGAGTAGCCTGTAAAAATCTATTCAGATAAGAATGGAACTTTGGATTTGGTATTTAAATTACACTATGAATATATTTCAAATTACGAACTAAGTATTGTACTTAATATAATATGAAACATCGACGAGTCCCCCTCTTACTACGCGCCCAATTAAAATAAATGGATAACTAATTAGTTTAGATATACAAATAATATATATATGCATATATATATATATATATATATATATATATATATATATATATATATATATACGCAACTTATTGTAAGTGGTACGTAGAAGAAAAATAATATACATTTAAAACACAATAAAAAAATAAAATTTTTAAAGTGAAATCAATAATTTAAATTAATATTTACACCCAATAAAAATAAATACCAATTCCAAAAGTAACAACTTATCTGTTAGAAGTATCCATTTTCAAATGCAAGCTCTTAGAGACAATCCTAACTTAGATATTCAGTACTGTTTATTTAAAGCTTCTATTTTAGAGGAAAATATTTAGGTGAAAAGTACAACCTATTAAACACTTCCAGCATTTTATCATTAGAAATTAATAACCAATACATTTAAATATCCCGACCTAAAAAAATACTCAAGAATAAATTAAAGTATACAAGTAAAAAAAACTAAACAATAAATTACAACACCTAAGAAACATAAGAATATTCACAAATAAATCAAAACTACCCTACACGTTTACCAATTAAATAAAATCTCTTAGTCTAAAAAATACTTCAGAATAAATCAAATTATCACAACTTATTAAATATGCACAAATAAATTAATATACACTACCATCACAAATACTCGACAATAAATATAAATATACATATCTAACAAATACGCAGCAATAAATCTGGATATCCCAACATAAGAAATACTTAACAATATATTAGAATATTTCAGCCTAACAAATTCTTTCTCATCAATTAATATGCAAACTTAAAAATGCACACCAAGCGATTTAAATATATCAAACAAACAAATAGTATCAATAAAGTATAATTTTAAATATTCGCGAATAAATTAGTATAAGACAATGTGACATATACTCACTAAACAACGACATGGGTAAACGTAACACATAGGACATTCAAATAATTTTTGGAAGGGCGCATGCAATCATATATTTACATATCCAATTCTCTCATATTTATCAGTACTAGGAATTATAATTGAGCCTTTTGAGTATTGATATTATGTAACTACTGTGTACAGTAATAATTACAAACAATCATAAGATATTATTCCCAATATTTTTTAAACATTAATTCAACATAGCATTCTTCTGGTCATATACAGAATATATAACATTATTATTATATATATACATATATATATAATATTATATTATATATACATATATATAACATTATATTATATAAACATATATATAATATTATATTATATATGCATATATATAATATTATATTATATATACAGATATATAACACAGAACAAGCTAGGTAACATACAAATATCTGTGCATGAGGTCGCCAAGCTAATCAAGAACCTAGATTCCAGTAAAGCAACTGGCACTGATGGCATCCCAATTATAGTGTTAAAAAAGCTTCAACTAGAACTTGCTCCCATACTTACGAAACTATTTAAGCGTTGCCTTAAGGAGAAGTGCTTTCCGACTCCCTGGAAGACCTCATTAGTTTGCCCTGTATTTAAGAATTCAGGTGATAAGTCATCTCCCTCTCAGTACAAACCAATAAGTCACCTGTGTGTTATGAGTAAGCTGCTGGAATCCATATTAAATAGAGAAATAGTCAACCACCTCAGCAGGAATAACCTTCTTAGTGACACACAATATGGTTTCGCTCTGCAAGATCTACCGCAGATGTGCTGACGGTTATATCCCACAGGATTAGTGAATCTCTTGATAAAGGCTTCCTTTCTAGGGCAATTGCTCTTGACATATCAAAGGCCTTCGAGAAGGTATGGCATAAGGGTCTACTTCACAAGATTTCCAGCTACGGTATAACTGGAAATGTTTTCTCAATCATTAAATCATTTCTCTCCAATAGGCTCATAAGAGTAGTGGTAGATCGACAAAAATCGGAGGCCTGCAATATAAATGCTGGAGTCCCTCAGGGGTCAATCCTGGGCCCAACTCTCTTCCTGATCTACATCAATGACCTCCCTAAACACATACTTAAATCACTCGTTGACATCTATGCTGATGACACGACCATCTACGGCAACACATCAAAGGCTGTAAATGACAAAGTTCTCTATGATTCTCTCTCCTCTGATCTCGAGCGCGTGGTTCAGTGGGGGAAGATGTGGCTGGTTACCTTTAATGCATCTAAAACCAAACTCCTATCCTTACATCATCAACGCTCTGATCCCCATCTGGCATCAATTGGGATTGATGGCTCTCGTCTGGGTGAGGCCCCGTGTTTTGACAAGCTTCTGGGTTTGACCTTTACTCCTGATCTGAAATGGAACACGTACATCAAGTCTGTTGCCAAGGTCGCTGGAAAGATGGTGGGATCCTTCTATCGCTCCAGAAGATATCTCACTACTGATTCAATTCTCTATCTATATAAAAGCCAAGTACGTCCAAGGATGGAATACTGTTGCCATATCTGGGCAGGAGCTGCTAAAAACAGCCTATCCTGCCTTGACAGAGTACAAAATAGACTTTGTGGCTTAGTGGGGGATGCCCTTTTCTCTACCCTGCAACCTCTTTCCCACAGAAGAGACGTTGCGAGCATATCCTTGTTTTATTGTTATTTCCATGGTAGGTGCTCGTCTGAACTCCAATCTCTGCCCCCCCTCTCGCCAATCTTTCACGAAAAACACCCGTCTAGCTGAATCCACTGTGAAAAATTTCCCCCACTCTATATCTGTGCCTAAATCAAAACGCGGATTCCATGAACAAAGCTTCTTTCTTAGAACTGCACGCCTTTGGAACTCTGTTCCGTCTACCTGCTTCCCACCGGACTACAACTTGAATGTGTTCAAGTCCAACGTTAACAAATTCCTAATGAACCGCCCCCTTAAGTAAACACTTCATCAAATCTCCACACTAACGTAATGTACTTGCAAGAAACCTTATCCCTGAGTGTTTTCCGGGCCTTGATAAGTGGTGATCTCTGTGTAAAAAAAAATATATATATATAACATTATTATTATATATACATATGGGTAACATTATATTATATATACATATATATAACATTATATTATACATGCATATATATAACATTATATCATATATATATACATATATATGTATTATATTATATATACATATACAGTGATGATCATATTTATTGGCACGGTAAAATAAAAGTTAAATTTTGTCTAATAAATTCTAAAAAAGGGATTAAATTAAAGAAAATAACAAAGTATATTATGTATTTTTAACTGGCCTTTCCGATGCAGCAATCGGATTTTAGAAAAAATAAATAACAAAGGAACAACAAACATAATTGCAAAAAACCCTTGTTCAAAATTATTGGCACGATTTATTTAATAATCAATTGTATAGCCTTTGGCCTTGATTACCTTCCTCAGTCGCTTTTCATAGTTTACAACCAAGTTGTTGCACTCTTCAGTAGTAATTTTAGCCCACTCTTCCTGACAATAATCCTCCAATTGAATAAGATTCTTAGGCTTCCTTTGCATTACCCTCAATTTTAATGTTCTCCATAAATTTTCAATTGGATTAAGGTCTGGGCTTTGTGATGGCCACTCCAAAACATTAATATGATTGTCCTCAAGCCATTTCTTAGTCAGTTTAGCCGAATGCTTTGGATCATTATTTTGCATGAACCACCAACGACGACCAAGTGAGAGCTCTTTAGCAGAGTCTTTTAGGTTTTCATCCAATATTTTAACATAATCTTCCTTTTTCATGCTACCTGTGACCTTAACAAGTCGCCCTGGTCCAGAGGCAGCAAAGGATCCCCAAAACATCAAACTGCCTCCACCGTGCTTCACTGTGGGTATGGTGTTCTTAGGCAGGAAAGCTTCGCCAGATTTTCTGTAAATATAAGACACTTTATTATGGCCAAATAACTCTATTTTCGTTTCGTCAGTCCATAGAACACGTTTCCAGAATGCAACATCTTTATCAATATGACGTTTTGCAAAGGCTAGCCTTGCTTTCAGGTGCATAGGCTTCAATAAGGGAGTCTTTCTCGGACGACATGCTTTTAAACCAGCTCTCTTCAAAACTCTACCAACTGTATGTCGAGATACATTCACTCCAGAGGTGCTCTGTTCATCAACAATCTCCCCAACAGAGATCCTTGGGTTTTGTTTTACTTGTCGAACAATTTTCCGTTCATCTCTTGGGGAAAGAATCCTTTTTCCCCCTCTACCCTCTAAACTCATAACGTGGCCTTGCGATTTGAACTTGTTTATTGTGGCTCTAACAGTGGATTTGGGAAGGTTTAGCTTCTTTGAAATCTTATCATAGCCCTCCCCATTGGTATGGCATGCTACAAGCTTCCTGACGTCTTCGCTGTGTTCCTTAGTTTTAACCATGGCGATTGAAAATTATAATTTAGTCACTTATAATAGTTTAAATAAATCGCTATCTAAAAATTATCTGAAAAAAATTATTCACTGAATTAGCGTTAAACAAGCATAATATGGCTATAAAAAAGTTCAGAAAGCACGTAAACCGGAAATTGATTGATATTATACTGATACTAAAAGAAAAACAAAGCCGTGCCAATAATTTTGAACAAGGGTTTTTTGCAATTATGTTTGTTGTTCCTTTGTTATTTATTTTTTCTAAAATCCGATTGCTGCATCGGAAAGGCCAGTTAAAAATACATAATATACTTTGTTATTTTCTTTAATTTAATCCCTTTTTTAGAATTTATTAGACAAAATTTAACTTTTATTTTACCGTGCCAATAAATATGATCATCACTGTATATAACATTATATTATATATACATATATATAACATTATATTATATATACATATATATAACATTATATTATGTATACCTATATATATATAACAGTATATTATATATACATATATATAACATTATATTATATATACATATATACAACATTATATTATATATACATATATATATATATAACATTATATTATATATGCATATATACAACATTATATTATCTATACATATATATATATAACAGTATATTATATATACATATATATAACATTGAATTCGTAGCTAGTGGGAGATTATCTTCGTTACTTTAGAACGCATTTCTTTAAAAGATTCGTTTCTAGTCTTTCTCTACTCTATCGCCATTCCATGGCAGCTGCTCAAATCCAATCTACGATTTCCACCTGAAAAGCATTTAAGCTTCGTTCCTTTAATAATAGCAAGAAACCTTCTCAACAGCTGATAGCTATGGCAAATGATACGTTACTTGAAAGTACTTCGTTCAAACTCCTTGGCTTAACGTTCACATGGAACATGAACTGGAACAGATACATTGATGACATTGCCAACGCTACTGCAAAGAAGTGGGATCTTCCTACTGCGCTAGAAAGAATATCCTGTACCTCTACAACGCAATCATTCGCCCATGTATGGAGGACTGTTGTCATATTTGGGCTAGTGCGTCTGATACTAGTCTCTCACTCTTAGACAAAGTTCAAAATAGAGTCACTAACCTAATAGGTGCAACAGTGTCAAATGCTGCATGCCTCTGCCTGTTTTACAAGTATTTTAATGGTAAGGGCTCTGATAAAATTTTAACGATAAGGACTCTGACAAACTTCCAAGACTTTTACCTCATCGACGTAAATGCCCCTTACAAAACTGACAAGTAGCTAAATCCCACTCCTACACAGTGACGATCTCTAGATGCCAGAAAGCCTAATTGTTTCTTCTCTCTATAGGCTAGACTTTGTAAATCGCTTCCGATTCCCTGCTTTTCTGGCCGTGCTTACGTGCAAAAGTTCAAGTGTAATATAAACAGGCATTTTGCTTCTCAACTCCCTACACAGTATCCCTGCATATTATTTCCGAGATAGTAGTTCCCTACATAAAAGTGGCACTCTACTGAAAATGCAATGAAAAGAAAAACTCGCTTTCATAGCGATATCGTAAAAAAAAAATTATTTTCTTCTGCTGCGTGTCTATCAATCAAGAGCTGTCACCACTAATAGAATTCATTTATCTGCCAACAAAAACATAGCTCCAAGCCAACTGGCAACAAATACGTGTCGAACTGTTTTTTTCAATAATCAACTTTAATCCTTTCGTGTTCAACCTTTTGACGAATAGTTCAACATTCTACTACCAATCGCATTGGCACGTATCCTTAAGTGTCTTTTGACCTTGGTAAATGGTGACTTACCATTATAGAAATTATTTTATATCCACCGTAAGGAATATATCCTATCTGTGACATTTTTTTTCATGTCGTTAAACTCTGTATTAAGAACATATGCTATTTTGGCGCTGTTGCAAAAGATTTATAAAATTGAAAGGAAAATATCTACGTCTAAATAAACGAATAATCAGTTAATAAAAAGAGAAATTTGGTGAAAACGTACGCAACTTTTGAAAAAATACTTACAGAAGCTGTAACAGTTTTTACTTCTTTTTATATGTTTCCAAACTTATTACAATTTAGCATTTAACCGGTTTCGAATAGACCTTTTACTGTGAAAAAATAAATGATTTTCACCCGCTTTTTGGAAAGTACTCGGCATTCTTTAGTATCTTAGCTGTTATATTTACAACGTTTCAAGTGTAATGAGTTCAATACACTTCTCGTCTTCATTGTGAGGCATTCACTTCCATAACTTGTCTTTCTACCAAAACAAAGAAAATTTTCACGAACTGACCGTCTTCACAAAGGCGTCCGTGGAACACGTTATCATGGGATTGCTTCCCTGCAGAGAACAACTTGCCCCCTTCAAAGCTATTCCAACGAATTAATTGAGGAAATTAAGTGGTGACCATAACGCAAAATATGATTTAATTACTTTAAAAGATTCGACGTTGTTTTGATTACAGATAAACAGCAAATATCTATTATAGAATGAAACAAGAAATACAACGGGTCACATTAATTTACATTTTATGCCGAAGTTCATTAGGGTTTCGGGTTTCTAAGCGTTAGAAATATTTGTCCAAGTGATCCGGTGTACTCTTTGACCTTTCAGCTAGAAGCAAAGTGCGGTATCTGTTCTGTTATTACACTTCATCTTCTCTTTGCTCGATCAGTTTAACATTCTTCTATACGGAGATATTTTTTCTATTGAAAAAGTTTCCCAATCCAGAGTATCTCTTTTGTGGACCTGTATTTTCCCCACATTTTAAACCCAGCGTGTATCTAACTTTTAATTGGCTATGCAGAGCCAATTCAATAGTTACTCAGATATTAATGATTACGTAGCAAAAATATTTGTATGATCAAGAATAAACAATGTCATGCACGTCGCTTAATATGCTTAAAGGTTTAACTAATCGTGTACACTGATATAATCTTATGCCCGCTATAAACGAAAAGATATAAACTAGCATGAGAGATTTTTAATCAGCAAAAAAATATGAATTATAAAAATTATTCAACCATTTCCTATTTATCACTTATTCATATTCTTTATCACTGTCGTGTCTGCATCGTCAGGTCTTATCTTATTTGAGCTACATCCACATTATTTCCCCTGAATTATACCGATGAAAATATGTACGCCCATATCCCTGCAGATCAAAAGTGAATTAGATTACACCTTTGTACAAATTTAACAGCCGGCTATCTTTCTTTTTCTGGCTTATGCACCTAGTCGATCGGACATAATTTCCAGTACTTACACAACTCAGAACATCCGAGCATGGTTTTCACAACCCCTGGTTACAGTCGACCTCAGACTCACACTTCGGATCGCAACTATATGCTTCCAGAATATCAACAATACAGCAATTGGATCGAAAAGAAAGCTTTTTAACGACAATTAAATTAGGATCTTTACAAGTACAAATTCTCTTATATTTTCGGGGCCTTCTCTGTGATGCTGGTGTAAAGAAAATGTCATAAGGCACAGATTATTTCGCGCATGGTGTTAAAAAGAACGATATGTTGGCCACGAAGGTGTCTACGCTCCAACCCGCTTGGGCAGTTTACTTTCATAGTTTGTTGGAGAGATATGGAGACGCTATAGTTTGGCATAAGTGGACGGGTGCTTCCGAATAGCTTACATGTTATATAAACAAGTGCCATGTTTTTTTTTAAGTTTAAAAATATAATGATTTACTAAGTAACAACGGTTACTTACTATGATTTTGTTTATTAACCTGATCTTCACGTTTGTGCATCTGTGAAAACAACTGTCGTAGATTAGTTGGGTTTGATCCAGTTACTAAACCTCAAATGATTAAATGATATAGTTGTATTTTATAACTTGTACATTTTTTTATTACTTTTTTTGTTTTTGTTCAAGGCAGGATGCCACTGAAGGGAAAACTATAATAAAAGAGTTATTTATAGGGGAGGTAATAATGGTTGAAAGTTTTGCAGCAAGAGCTTACTGTCACATTACGTTAACATTTTTGCAGATTGGTACAGTCTAAGAAACAAAGTAAAAAACAAAGAGAAAGGTATTCCAAACGTAAGTGGAACGAGAAAGAAATTATTAGTGTACAAAATGCTGCGGCATTTAGAGACTTGTACAGATTTTGTTAATAGGTGGTAATTTACGTTGGGGAACACACATAACGCAATTCCAAAAATTATGAATACTTTGACATGTATTTTGTGTTATTAAAGAATGTATAAAGTAGTCTAAATAATAAAAACCTGGATATTTTTAATTTGAAATGAATATCTTCTTCCTGTATGAATATGTTTCAGCAAACCTACGGGACAGAAGTAAACAAATGTAGAATAGTAAATAATGAGTATACAGTAAGGGAGTGTATATTAGAAATATAGGAAAACCGTACGAATATGATAATTTGAATGTTGGGGGAAAATTGCATGTGTAAAGATGGTATTGTTTTGATTTTGTAGTATGCCATCAAGGAATGTATTAAAAATAATTGCCGAATTATGTCATTTATTGAGAGAAAGTTGGGAGGAAAAGATACAAGAAGAAACGATTGAATTAAGTCGATGTTCAACCTTTCGATTTACCTTCCCAGCTGGGAGTCTGTGAGTTGACTGCATCTGTAAGGTAAGCATGTATCAATGGATGGACGACATTTTACTACTGATAAATTTTAAACAATAAAGAAAACATTTATTGATTTTACTCTTCATTTTGTTACAACCCTGATCGTATTTAGGGACTACAAAAACAAAGATAACGAAACATAAGCACAAAAAGAGAGCCAACAAAATCATTCCCGGGTTCTAGTAGGCGAACCACAACTATGACACCTTGAGGATCGAAGGGCAATATGTACATGTCTTCCACTAGAGATATTTCTGAATGAAAAAAAAATCACTCATATCGAGTATTGTTTTTACTTTATTCTGTTCACGTGTGTTTTTGTTGGTGTTTACACATGTTTCATATAATCAAACATCACAAAATAACAAGCAGATAAAAACAAAAAAAGAAAAAAAAATCACAAACGAACACTAAACAAACGTACTCATACAAAACTAAACAATAATAATTAAACAAATTTAACAATTTTTTTAAACTTATTTTGCAGTGATTGTTAGTTCTTTTTGTTTGTTTGTTTTTTTCTTGTTCTTTTTTTGTTGTTTCATTAGCATTTCTTTCATATGAAGTATCCATATTTCAAAGAATAACACTTGCTAAAAAGCAACGTAACTACATTATCAACGATAGAATTAACAACGTTAACAACAACAAGAGAACAATAACAATATTAACTATTCCTATTGTCGTCATAATGAAATATACACCAGTACTCATTTTTACGAGAAGCAAATTATTCACTTTGACGTAAATAACTAACTAGGCCAAGCCTTCAATGTAGGTCAATCTTTTTTTCGGGCTCGAAGGTTTAACTTAAGTTTCGGATTTTTGTCGCCAATTTCAATCAATGAATCTCTTGACTTTCTTCCTTTTTCAATTCGTTTTCCTTTCTGCTTTCTTTGTTGTTTCGTTTTCACGACATTATCCTGCCACATACTAAGGAATCCCAATAATGGCTAATGCAATTAGTATTTGGATATCTTGTATATTTCTTCAGGGCTTCCTGAAAAATTGATTTATTATTGTCTTTTTCTTTCTTTTTTTTTAATTCCTCTGCGAGATCCGTCGGTAAAACAATACCAGTCTTCAGTTCTTTGCCGACGGTGA
Source organism: Euprymna scolopes (assembly GCF_053919585.1). NCBI lineage: Eukaryota > Metazoa > Mollusca > Cephalopoda > Sepiida > Sepiolidae > Euprymna > Euprymna scolopes. The sequence continues at coordinate 77,044,268 of NC_136493.1, read as the reverse complement.
CAGGTTTTGCAACCTGATGATCTAGTGAAATTCCAAACTCTCTCTTGCTCTCTCCAACATAACTATATATATATATATATATATATATATATATATATATATATATATATACAATAAAACAGTGAGGGTAATGAATAAGAAGGGACAACAAAACATAATTACTCTATTTTAGAATGAGTAATACCTAAAGTTTTTGCATGCAACTCTTTCCTGATTGTTATTCGTTAAGAAAGAACATATTCGAAATAATTTACGTTTTGTAAATTCAAACAGGGAGAATGATGTGTAGTATTCAAAAAATAATTAAAATATGCTGTTATATATTATGATTAACAAACTTTCCAGACAGTATATATATATATATATATATATATATATATATATATATATATATATAATTTTTTTATTACCGTTTTATCTGTTTGGTTACATATGTTTCGGATGTTGGACCATGTTTACAATCCAGCACATATTTGCTCTGTAATAGTATTGCACACTCTATTCAGGTTTTTAATTACCAGTTTTACTATATATATATATATATATATATATATATATATATGTGTGTGTGTGTGTGTGTGTGTGTGTGTGTGTGTGTGTGTGTGTGTGTGTATGTATATTAGTGATAGAACGATTCATAAATTTTTCCCGATTTTTTTATTTGTGTTTCACCGATAATTTATATACAAAATAAACATTGGGAAACCCATAAATAAATCATAAATTCTATTCAGGTGATAGAAACATTCATTTATAACAATGTTATTAGAGATACCGGAAAAGTGACCTAAAACCGTTAAGTTTTTTCTTTCCTACAATTTTTTTTAGTAGAAGGGGAAGGGAGCAGATATTTTTGTATGAAGTTTTATTGATTGGAATTCTAACACTGAATAAATTTATGATTGGCAGAAAATGTATTGATATTTTTTAACCATATTATTTAAAATATTTTTAACTTTAAATTTTATTAACATTTAATGAAAAATATTATATATATTTATATATATAAATATAAATATTCAACATATGTACACTATTTTGAATAGGAGTAAATGTGGTATTGTGGTGGGTGAAATGATTCTCGATAAGAACAATATAGATAGTGTAAGATAGAGAATGACCAAAGATCTCCACTTTCTCACCCTTTAGATAACCTTGTTATATTTTAGTAAAGAAATAATTAAAAGTGTAGTATCTTTTCTGATACTGCACTTCTAGATGTAGGCATTTTTTTTCTTATCCTAATTTAGAATTAACCAACCTTGTATCTAAATCAGTCTCACTGAGAGGATAGCTACAATGAATGATGCAGAAGTAATAACGAATTTAGGAAATCTCGTCCATGGAAAACTCGTCCATAGAAGACTCGTCCATTTTGCTAGGTAGGAAAACTGGTCCATTATTGAATAAATATCGATTGAAAACGGATTTTATGACCATTCTTGAACGGGATGTTGTTTTTTAGAAAAGACTACACCCACCCTTTTATATTTAAAAGAAATATTTACTTGTTTACTCTTGTTTTATGAAAGATAAAATCGAGTTTTCGAAGTGTTCGTTTTTTTTTACCTAGCTTGATATGTTTTAGTGGTTTAACTTATTTTGAAACGTTTATTCAGTAAAAAGATTTTTGGTTCTTCTGATTTCTGCTTTCGCTTTTCTCGCTCATATGCCCCTATACCGAATTGATAACAGCGGACTGACATTAATGGACTTTTGGGGGGAGGGGGTTGTATTATTATGCACATACATATAGATTCGAAAAAGTTACATACACAGAGATTCGAAAAAGTTGTCAATAAAACAAATAAATGTTATCAAAGGTAAGATAAGTTACTTTTTTTTACCTAACTGGATAACTTTTAGTGTTTTTATTTAATGTAAAATGTTAATTCGGTTCTATTAAACACTTTAAAATGAATAAAAACACTAAAAAAGATATCGCAACCATCTTTTCTCGTTTTCGGAATAATTCAACATTATCCAGTTTTCGAACCAAATAAACATTTTACATTAAATAAAAACACTACAATCCAGTTTAGAAGAAAACAAACTTTTCTTGCCTTTGATTGCTATATAATCGTTTTTAAATACTATTTCGTGCCTCTGTGTATAGTAATAAAAAACCCTTCTATTTTTGTGCTATTATCGAAACTCCTGACATCTGATCCTCTCACGCCGGACATTTTTCTTGTTCTCACGTAATACTCGACACTACTTGTTTTTTAACTGAATGAACGCTTTAAAACAAGTTAAACCTCTGAAAGCTTACAAAGCTAGGAAGAAAATGAACACTTTTTTAATTACATTTTCACCCCAAACAAGGCACGTTGTCACTGTGATGTAGGGGGCTACTATCAGGGACCTAAGTTGCAGAGGTACTATGTAGGGAGTTTACCAGCAAGATATCTGTTCACATTACACTTGAACTTCTACATGTCAGTACAGTTGGGGAAGCAGGAAACCGGAAGAGAATTCCAAAGTCATGCAGTTCTAGGGAAGAAGCTATGAAAGTAAAAGGCTTTCTTGCATCTATGGATTTCAACTGTGTAGGGGTGGGACTTCGCTGCTTGTCGGGTTTATCGGGGGTATTTTCGTCGAGGAAATACGAGGGTTTGTATGTTAGAGCATCCGCCATTAAAATACTTGTAAAACAGGCAGATGGGTAGAACATTTCGTCGGTGGGACAGGGGCTGAAGTTTAGATGACAGTTCGGGATCTATTAGGTTTGCGACTCTCTTTTGGACCCTGTCCAGAGGCGAGAGACTAGTAACAGTTACACAAGCCCAAATGTGACAGCAGTACTCCATACACGGGCGAATGGTGGCCTTGGAGACGTACATGATATTTCAGGCGTAAGTAACTTTCTAGCACGATAAAGAGAGCCCACTTTCTTTGCAGCAGTCTTAGCAATAATCTCGATGTATCTATTCCAACTCGTGTTTCCTGTGAACGACAAGCCAAGTAGCTTGAACGAAGTGCTCTCAGGTAAAGTATCTCTAGCGATAGCTATTAGTAGTTGGTAAGGTTTCATGTAATTATTAAAAGAAACGAGCTTTGTCTTGGCAGCGCTGAACGCTACCATTCATTTTTTACCCCATTCCACTACAGATTGTATGTCTTCCTTTATGGTTTCGGCCATTTCCTTATTTATGTGCTCATTAGTTTTTCCCCACGTGCCTGCTATAGAGCGAGGTGTCGTCGGCAAATATACCCATCTCAGAATGAATTTTATCAGGTAAGTCATTTATGAATATCAGAAATAACGTCCAAGAATCGATCCCTGTGGCACACTCGCATTTATATCAAATTTTTTGAACATACGCCCATCGAGGACAACCTGGATTCTTCTCTCATTTAAGAAGGATCTAATTATGCTAAGCATTCGTCCAGTAATACCATAGGATTTTATTTTCATCAGAAAACCATCGTGCCATACCCTGTTAAAAGCCCTAGATATATCAAGGGCTACTGTCCTCCCCTCCCATGCTTTATCCAGTGCTTGGTATAAACCTTCAAAGATTACAATTAAAATATCTGCAGTAGAAGGGGCTTGCCTAAATCCATATTGGTGGTCTGACAGAAGTTTAGCAGCTGTAAGGTGGTGGACTAGAGCTTGATTAATTAAGGACTCAAATATGTTGTCGAAAAGATGGAGGAAGCTAATTAGGCAATAATTTAAGTTCTTTCGCCAGAGTTTTTGTAAACTGATACCACAGAAACAGTTTTCCAGCAACCAGGAAAGCAAGATTCGTTAAGGCATTTGTAAAGAGTTTAGAGATAACAAAAAACACAGCCGGAATGAGGTCAGGTCCACATGCTTTTGAGGTGTCTAGGTTTTTTATAATATCATGTACTTGGGAAGGCGTGATCTTAACAAAAAAGTAAAAAATATTTTTAAAAATATATTATGAGGTGTGTACACTCTTTTAAAAAACATCTCCTGCAAGAACGCTCTTAAAATGTGTTTTCAGTCAATATTTATTCAATAATGAACCAGTTTCCCTACCGAGTAAAATACGGA